>NC_057800.1:729176872-729183509 GCF_018294505.1 Triticum aestivum | reverse complement strand
TGCTAATTACTCGTGATCAACCTGGCCGCATCAAAGGAGGCCGAAGAGTTTTCAAAAATCCTGCAGCAGGGCTTCTTCCACAAATGTGAAACCACATATGTCTCCATTGACACCATCTTCTGGAACTGAAGATTTTTTACAGCATGAAAAGATTTTCTCCAACATCCAGTGATGGAAGAAGATCTCAGGGCGATGGCAGCAGACGCTCTAGGTGGAGAAGGCAAACCAAATCTGCGTGGCAAAAGAGCAAGCCCTCGCTGATTTCAGGACCTGGTCACACATAGGTCACACATCATTGTGCAAACATCCTTTCCAATTATGCCAGGTGTACACTCGTTATGATTTGTATCCACTTTGCGCTACATTATTTGTTAATAAGAACCCCCTTTATCTAAAAAATAGGTAGCTGGACGTGACCTCCCTTACAGTTTAGGCGCGGGATCAACATTTTAGTCCAAGTTTGAAAGATGAGTAGATGACACAGACACATGATATGTTGGATAGTTAGCTTTTCTTAAATGTGCTTTGTGCTCAGTGGAAAACCCAACTTAATTCAAATGCCTACACAACTAGTCGCAATTTTCCAATACAGAAATGTAAGCAGGTATGTCCTCTCACACTTTCACGACTCAACATTAACATACCAGTGGTAGAAACATACAACTCGGGCTGATGAGTTGGGATCTTCATATTTGGGACCTTGAAACCGGAGCGGAATAGTACAATGCCATGGGATTCAAGTGCATCATCCTCAATGAGAGGAGTAACGTCGGAGAGCTGGTGGCTGCATGCAGCAATGCTTCTGTCAACTCATGTAAACTTTCATTTAGGGCCAGTTCTTTTGGGCGATTCTACCAGAATCGCTCCCCTCCCTAGCTTCTCCCAGAATCATCACTCCATATATTTTTCACAATCCTAACTAATTAGACCTTAACTAGATAGGATTGTAAAAAAAATATGGAGTGGCGATTCTTGAAGAAGCTGGGGAGGGGGGCGATTCTGGGAGAATCGCCGAAAAGAACTGACCCTTAGTCTACTATAAAAATCAAAAAGAGAAATAGGATAGAAAATTCCACTAAAATAAAAAAATCCAATCGTTTATTCAATAGATTAAAAAATTATAGCCATTAGATAACGTTTAAGTGAGAAAATTGCCCACCATTGCCATGAAGTGAAAAAACTATTCACTCGGGGGTCACAATTTTTTATTTTTTAACCGTAATGGCAGGTGCTCTGCCTTTTCATTAAGAGAGGGAAAACTGTACAACGGACTAAAGAATCAGCCGGGGAAACAAAACATTAAGCCAGAAATGCGACATGCATCCTGGAGAAGACATATGGTACTACTCCCATGCCTCCTTCAGGAGGCCTAATTCACCCCTAATCAAAGAACATACCCCCGCAGCAGAGCGCCGTTGATTCTGAAAGATCCGCCTGTTGTGCTCGTTCCATAGGTTCCAAGCCACGTATACAGCCCCCGTACACTCGTCCAGCAAAACACCTTTTTTTTCCTTTAGTTTGAACGTCTTATCCCACCATGTGTTGATAGAGGAGGATTGGAGCGCAGCCGTCGCAGCATTACTGAACTGATTGGCCATCAGGTGCCAAACCTCCTTCGCAAATGGACAACCCGGGATGATGTGGTTAGCCAATTCAAGGACCTGGTCGCAGGCGCAACAAGTGGCCTGATGCTCCCATCCTCTACGTTGCAAGCGATCGGCCGTCCAGAGGCGGTTCTGGATAAGGGTCCAGATGAAGAATTGGACCTTAGATTCGTCCTTAACCTTCCACACTCTTAATAAGCGCGGCATTGGAATACGCGCAATGAATTGCTGCTCATATGCAGACTTGGCCGAGTAGTTCCCATTGGCCGAGATGTTCCAAATGATCTTATCCTCCTCCTCATTTATGCGGAATTGCTGAACTTTATGCCAAAGAGAAACAAATGCCTGCAGCAGTTCAGCCGAGGCCATGCGCTGCAGCCCCTTCATCCATCCACCCTCGCGAATAGCGTCAACCACTGAAATCATCTTGTGTCTCGCAATGTTATAGAGGCCAGGTGCCAATTGCACAGGTGCCACTCCATCCAGCCAACGATCAGTCCAAAAAGTGGTCCTCGCTCCATTTCCAACAATAATTTTTGTGCATGACTGAAAGAGTTGTTGATTAGCAGCGTCACACAGTGTAGGAGCCCCCTTCCACGGTCTATCTGTATCGTCCCACTCAAATCAGGGCCAGCGCAGCCGCAGGGCCGTGCTGAAGGCGGAGAGGTTTTTGATGCCTAGTCCTCCAACTGCTTTGGGTGCGCAGATTCGCTTCCAATTCACCAAACATTTGCCCCCATGAGCTTCCTTGTCGGCATTCCACAGAAAGTTTCTTCTTAGTTTGTCAAAAAAAATTATGAACCACTTGTAAGGTGCAAAGATCGTCAGAAAGAAGGTCACCGTGCTAGTGACCACCGAATTGATGAGAGCCAGCCTCCCGGTTCGGGGGTCACAATGAGTTGGCTCTCGCGTCGCCCCTCTCGGGTGGCATGGGAGCGACCCAAACCCTATCTGCCGCCACCTCTCTTCCCTCCTCCGCCCCCTCCCCGCTGCCACCCGAGGATCCCGTTGTCTGTTGCATGTCTACCGGTGAAGGAGGGAGTAAAAACAAAGCTATGTGCGATGAATTCCAAAGAGAAAAACTGTGTGTCCTCAAAGCAAAAGAAAAACAAAGCTATGTTGGATCCTCCTGTATGATGCATGTATTACAAAAAAGCTACGTGCCCTCAAAGAAAAAAAGAACTATGTTGGACCTTCCTATATGCATGCATGCATTCTTCCTATATGCATGCTATGTGCCGGCACTAGCATACATATCTGTGTGTTGGAACAGAAAAAGTGTCGGTGACTATGAAGCTCGGCCCGTCCACCCCACCGACAAGTCGGTGCTGTTTCCTCCCGAGAATCTTAGACACATCTTTGATGGCAGGAACTCACGAGTATTTAGGTAGTTAGAAACAAACATTGCGCCATGCAAAAGTAGATGATGCAGAAGTAAAGTTGACGTACAAAATGTGATATCACATAGATTATAAATCTCATGACCCAGCTATTTGATCAATCAAGCATCCAATTATCATGAATGTAGATATCTAACTAAGTGACTCATGCATTTGAGAGATGATATTTAATACGTCTTATTGTATTATTATTTTTTAGTTTACACTTATTAGATAGACATTTTAAATTAGAGAAAACCTTATACCAAAAAGCAATGGCCTTCTATATAATATGGGGATAGAAGGCAGGTCACAATTGGACTTGAAACTGTATGGTGTGTAGACAAGGTACATGGTCGTGTTCAAGTAGAACACTTCTATCTTAGGCCTTCTATATAATATAGAGTAGACACACGACGTATCATACGTATATAGCAACATAATAGCACATGTGAACAAGGAAAGCCAACAAGTGCTCGGATGATCGGTGTGAGGTATTGTAGTGGTATCATGGAGAGAAGCTCTCGTAGTCATGCGCCAGGGATGTAGCTGAGTCGGTGACCTCGTTAACAATCTTGGTGTCGTGGCTAGTGTGATTACTTGGTCCTTTATAGATCTTTATGTGCATCAGATTATTAAGCACCTCCCCCATCCATGTCCTCCTCAACTCCTTTACATGATTTGTGCTCCACTTTGCCACCACCAAATACATCAGTGCTATGCTATAATTGTGGCGGCGACTAACCCATTACTAACTCTGGTCTTTCGTTTTTTATTGTATAACCTACAATCATGGCCTACGCGAGGCATGACATTCTCCTACATGCCTCTGATCCTAAATGATATGCCAACCTTCGCAATCCGCCAACAGAGGTGGGCACTAGGCGGATCAGCTTAGCTTTGGACCTCCACAAATTCCGTTTACAAGTCACCAAGAAGACTCCAACCTTGCTCATTAGCAATCATGGAGCACTCAATGCAGCTTGTCCATGGAGAGGGCGAAGAAAACATCCGACGGTGCTCTTCCAGCCCCTTGGATACGCGTTAAAGGCTATTCCTCGACCAGCAAGTGCAAAAGTCCATACACCGATAGGTCCACTTGACCACATTCCCCGTGCCCATACCAGGATTTGTACGACTCCATCTCGAGTCCGGCTACTTCAGGTTGGGATTCGGTGATCGGTGGTAGAAAACTAAGTGTATGACTTAGGATAGTCGGGGACCATTGCCGAGGATTAAAAAGATCAGACATATTTTATTATTCCTAGGAGCTTCTAGTCATGTAATGGAAACTCTTGCTTTTGTACAGCCAGGGCTTTGAAAGGAAATCAACAAATTAAAGGACCCAAACTCGTTTTTTAAATAAAGAGAACCCAAACTCGCGTATGTAGGAACTTGATCCCGATTGGCTGGATTGTACATTCTCTCTCCTAACCAAGTTGGCAAGGCTCACTCGTTGCCATAGGGTCTAAACTCGGGCAGTGGCGGAGCCAGAACTTCTGTGGAGCCTGGGCAAGTTTAGTCTAACTGTATAATAAAAAAAATCAAAAATGAGGTATTCAGATACACAACATATAATATACCACCAAAATTCTGAATGACAAATCCATATTAATTATGAAGTGAAACCAAAAACATAATAGTCACAAAAAATGTAATTTAAAGTGAACTAATATATAACATATCAATATCCATTTCATAGACCAAATAAAGTTGAGACTTGACAACAAAAGATAAATAACTAGCCTTGTATAGAGGTAAACTCACAGCCAACTGTAGAGAGATAGGTTATGGGCTGTGCAATCGCAATGCATTGACCGGTGCACCAGGCACGTATATATAAGTACAGACGTGGGCCACAACCTCAACTATACAAGGAAACAGGAGGTGGGCCCTACACGCACATATACACGTACACAATATACTCAACACCTCCCCGCAGTCGAAGCGGCGCCAGTGACGCAGAGACTGGAACGGAACTCCTCAAAGGTGGAAGTCGGCAGTCCCTTCGTCATCACATCAATGAACTGCTGAGCGGTCGGCACATGGAGAACCCGCATGCGTCCAAGAGCCACCTGCTCGCGCACAAAGTGAATGTCCAGCTCGATGTGTTTAGTCCGGCGATGATGAACGGGGTTGGCGGAGAGGTACACCGCAGAGAAGTTGTCGCAGTAGACAACCGTAGCCTGGGAGACATCGTGATGTAGCTCCTGAAGTAACTGTTGAAGCCAGGTGCACTCGGCGACAGCGTTGGCCACAGCTCGGTACTCAGCCTCCGCGCTAGAGCGCGAAACCGTGGGTTGTCGCTTGGACGACCACGAGACAAGAGAAGGACCGAGGTAGACGCAGTAGCCAGAGGTGGACCGACGAGTATCCGGACAGCCGGCCCAGTCTGCATCGGAGTAAGCCACCATCTCCAGAGAAGTGGACGCCGTGAGTGTCAACCCAAGAGACATCATGCCACGGATGTAGCGAAGGATCCGCTTCACGAGAGTCCAGTGAGAGTCACGAGGGGCGTGCATGTGAAGACACACCTGCTGAACAGCATACTGAAGATCCGGGCGGGTGAGTGTCAAGTACTGTAGAGCGCCGACAATAGACCGGTAGAATGGAGCATCCGACGCAGGCGAACCCTCGAGAGCAGAAACCTTGGCCTTCATGTCAACAGGAGTAGCAACAGGATGGCAGTTGAGCATGCCAGCACGCTCAAGAAGCTCATGGGCATACTTCTGTTGATGAAGAAAGAAACCGTTCGGATGCCGAACGACCTCAATGCCAAGGAAATAATGTAGAGCACCTAGGTCCTTGATAGCAAACTCGTCACGCGGCCGGAGAGTAATCTGCTGGAGAACGGCTGCAGAGGAGGCTGTCAGGATGATGTCGTCGACGTAAAGCAGCAAATATGCAGTCGTGTCACCGTGGCGATAGACAAATAGTGAGGCGTCCGAGCGAGTGACGCTGAAGCCCAGTGTCTGAAGAAACCCGGCGATCCGCTGGTACCAGGCGCGGGGGGCCTGCTTGAGCCCATAGAGAGAGCGCGACAGCAGGCACACATGGCCGGGACATGAAGCATCGACGAACCGGTGGGTTGCTCACAAAACACCTGCTCCTCAAGATGGCCGTGGAGAAAGGCGTTGGAGACATCCATCTGGTGAACAGGCCAGCCGCGAGAGACGGCGAGCTGGAGGACAGTGCGGATCGTGCCCGGTTTGACAACCGGGGCGAACATCTCCGTGAAATCAACTCCAGCGCGCTGGCGGAAACCGCGGACCACCCAGCGAGCCTTGTAGCACTCAAGTGAACCGTCAGAGTGGGTCTTATGACGAAAAACCCACTTGCCGGTGATGACGTCGGCGCGAGGAGGCCGGGGAACCAGGGTCCAGGTGCGGTTCCGTTGGAGAGCATCGAACTCTTCCTGCATCGCCGCAAGCCAGTGAGGATCACGGAGGGCGGCGCGGGCGGACGCAGGAATGGGTGATGGCTCCACGGCAGAGGCGGCAAGGACGTACTCGTCACGCGAGTACCGGAGACTCGGGCAGTGAATGCCGGTGCGAGCACGGGTGACGGGGCTGGACGGGGCCACCCGGGCTGGCGAGGCGGCCGGCGAGACGGCCGGCGAGGCGGCGGGCGTCGCGGCCAGCGAGCCGGCGGGTG
>NC_057800.1:729173583-729176418 GCF_018294505.1 Triticum aestivum | reverse complement strand
CAGCAGAGGCGGCGGCCGAGTCCACAGGCGGCGAGGCGGCCGGCGGCGAGGCCGTCCCTGCGGTGGAGGAAGCGCCCGACCCCGCGGCGCCCGAGGCGGGGGCGGCGGGTGAAGGTGGTGCGCCGGCCGCACCGGCAGAGCCAGCCGAGGAGGGCGCCGGCAGTAGGGCTCGGGGACTGCCAAAGCCTGGAGGCGGTCCACGAACCAGGCGTGCTCGTCCACCTGACGAGATCGTCGAAGGGCCGCCGGTGGCCGGCGGCGACGAGACGACGAGGGGTGCCTGCTGCTGAAACGGGAAGACCATCTCATCAAAGTAAACGTGTCGGGAGGTGAAAACACGATGAGAGACTGGATCGTAGCAGCGGTAGCCCTTAGTGTTAGGTGGGTAGCCGAGAAAGATGCATGCGACGGAGCAGGGTGCGAGCTTATGAGGTGCAGTGGCAGCGATGCTAGGATAGCACAGGCAGCCGAAAATGCGAAGCCCTTCATAAGAGGGGGGTGCACCGAAGAGAAGGTGGTGAGGTGTAAAGTTCCCGCGAGTACGACATGGGCGGATGTTGATGAGGAGAGAAGCGGTGGCTAGAGCGTCAGGCCAAAAGCGCGGGGGCACATTGGCGTGAAAGAGAAGAGTCCTAACGCAGTCATTAAGAGTGCGAAGGATGCGCTCAGCACGACCGTTCTGCTGCGAGGTGTACGGGCAAGTGAGACGAAAAATCGTGCCATGTGTGGTGAGAAGAGTACGAACAGCGGTGTTGTCAAACTCCTTCCCGCTGTCGGTCTGCAACGCGAGAATGGGTCGACCAAACTGCGTGCGAACGTAAGAGTAGAAGCCGGCAAGGGTGGAGATAACGTCCGACTTGCGGCGCAATGGGAAGGTCCACACATAATGCGAAAAATCGTCAAGAATGACAAGGTAATAAAGGAAGCCCGTATTACTCGCAACAGGAGATGTCCAAACATCACTATGGATCAACTCAAACGGGTACGATGCAACAAAGGAAGAAGCCCTAAACGGAAGACGGGCATGTTTGCCGAGGCGGCATGCATGACACGAGTGATCCTCGTTCTTATTACACGTGAAAGAAAAACTCCGAAGTATGTGGCGAAGTGTGGCGGGATTAGGATGACCCAAGCGAGCGTGCCAGAGATCCACTCCGGTGGCGAGAGCGACAGGGGCGGCGGAAGTGGTGGAGGTGGCGGAGTGAACCGGGTAGAGCTCGTCGGGGCTGTCACATCGGTGGAGCACCATCCGCGTGCGAGCGTCCTTAACAGAAAAACCACATTTGTCAAATTCAACAGTGACTGGATTTTCACGTGTAAGTGAACGAACGGAAACAAGATTTTTAATGAGATCAGGAGAAACAAGAATATTAGACATGGATATAGGAGTGGAGTTAGACGAAAAATATGTATGTCCAATATGGGTGATAGGAAGAGAAGAACCGTGACCGACGGTGATGCGGTTGGAGGTGTGGACAGGGTGGGCAGTGTGGAGGTTACCGGGGTACGCCGCCATATGAGCGGTGGCGCCACTGTCCATGTACCAATCGCCGCCGCCGGTGTAGCTGGACGGGGAAGGGGCGGTGTGGAGAGCCGCCAGGAGAGCCGGGTCCCACGGCGCCGGCGGGAGGGACGGCGCAGACGTCAGGGGCAGCAGCGGCGGCCCGCCTGGCGGCAGCTGCTGCCCGTAGGGCGCCGCATAGGGCTGCGGCGCGGCGTAGTACGCCTGGTGTGACGGAGGCCGGGTGCCGAGAAGACCCGGAGAGGGAGCCCGTGGGACCGGCATGGAGTAGGCGTGGACGACGCCGGTCCACGGGTTCTGGCCGGCGTACCACGGTGCCGCCGGCTGAGGGGCCGGCTGCTGCTGGCGAGGTGCTCCTCCCTGAGCACCGCCGCCACCACCACCTCCCTGCTTGCGGCCACCCCGGCGGCCGCCGCGACGGCCTCCCCCATTGGCCGCCGGTTGGGGCGGTGGGAAGGAGGCGGGTGGGGCGGGCGGGAAGGCGGGTGGCGCCGGGCGGGGCGGTGGCGGGGCCGAACCCCCGCGGGTGCCGGCAACGAGGGCGGTGTGGGTCGCGCGCGTCCTGGCTGCCCGCATCCGGCGTTCCTCCAGCTTGAGGTACGCGACCACCTTGCCAAAGGTGGGCTCCGGGATGAGGGTGAGGTTGGAGGCGGCGTTCCCGAAGTCCTCGTTGAGGCCGCCGGAGAGGGTGCTGATGAGGAGCTCGTCGCCGATCTTCTCCCCCAGATCACGGAGCTCATCGGCGAGCTTCTTGAGGCGCATGCAAAAATCATCGATGGACGAGTCAAGTTGCTGGCACCCGTAAAACTCACCATAGAGGAGGACCTTGCGCTGCAGCCGATTGTCGGTGAAGAGGCCGTTGAGCTTGGTCCAGACCGCATGGGCGTCGTCGTCGTCGTTCACCACGGTGTGGAAGATGTCGCTGGAGATGGTGAGGTAGAACCAGCGGATGATGGTGGCGTCGAGGATCATCCACTCCTCGTCGTGGATCATGAGTGCGGAGTCCACGGTGCCGTCCACGTGGCCGTGAAGGAGGTACTCACGGAACACGAGCGAAAAGTACCGCTTCCACGCGGAGTAGGAGGCGGTGGTGTGGTCAAGCTTGACCGGGACGCGCTCATGGATGTTGAGGTCGCGGACGAGGGTGACATCGGGACCGGCGAACGGGTTGGAGACGGTGGAGAAGGAGGAGCTCATGGTGGCAGAGAGGGAGGAGGGAGAGAGGGGCGGCGCGGGTGGGAGGCGGAAGCGGTGTTGGGCGGCGGCGGCGGCCTCGGGACAGGAGGCGGCGGCGGCGGCGAGCAGGGCGGGTG
>NC_057800.1:729166175-729173273 GCF_018294505.1 Triticum aestivum | reverse complement strand
CGGCGGCGCGGACGCGTGGCGGCGGCGGCGGCGGCGGCGGCGGCTAGGGTTAGGACCTTGCTGTGATAGATACCATGTAGAGAGATAGGTTATGGGCTATGCAATCGCAATGCATTGATCGGTGCACCAGGCACGTATATATAAGTACAGAGGTGGGCCACAACCTCAACTATACAAGGAAACAGGAGGTGGGCCCTACACGCACATATACACGTACACAATATACTCAACACCAACAAAGTAAAGCTTTCCGTACCAGACTATATGTCGTGATATTGCAATTTCTTTCACCACGGTCAAAAGTATATCTCATTTGTTTATTTTTGCCAAAAGAAAGAAATACAATCAGCCCTGTGTAGGGGCAAAATCGCCGTGTTGCCAAAGCCTAGAAGGCACTACAAGATAGAAAATGGATTTGTAGTTAAGTTGTGAGATGTGAATATATTAAATCTTGAAAACTTGCAAGAATAGAGATAGTCAGATGGACACCATTCACATTTCCTGTTGTGCCTTGACAGCTCAACTTCTATTTCCGGTTAGACATCATTACATTTTCAGTGCTTGCTGTACTAACAAAAACCTCCTCATCTCTGAAATTTAATGATAATATTTGAAGTTAGTTGTCACACAAGTAAATAAGAAAATGAGCTACAATAAAAAACAATAGTACAATCTTTCAGAAAAAAAGTAACAATAGTACAGAACTACTTACACATCAACTACATAGATTCCTTAAAGCCGTCACTGAAACATTACCTAAATTTAAGCACTAAATCACTTTTCAGATTTAAAGATGCGATCATGAGGAGAGGAAAGAGTAGGATTGCCTGGACGCCCGATATCCGCTTGCCGCCGGTCCTGCGTAGCCCCGTCTCGCCGTCTAGGCCAGCCGCCGCCCCGGTCGACCAGTCCCTGCGCTCGGCGGCTGTTGAGAGGCAGGAGTTTCAGGCTTGGAGCGATCGTTCCAACCACCGTACGTACGTGTGTAATTCCCTCACGTCGTGAAGTTGGCTGGGCTGCAGACTGTCGTACGGTTGCCTGTTGGGGCTGTGAACTATTGAGAAAATAAGGCCCAATTTTTTTTTTTGCCCAGGTAAAGGAAGCTAGCGAACAAGTTTGGGCCTTTGTTAATTGATCGAGCGCTGCTGTCGGGGAGCCAGCGAGCCCGGGCAAGTGCCCAGGGCCGCTTGGCGGTGCCTCCGCCACTGAACTCGGGGACCAAAGGCTCTCGTTGTATACTTGAGTGTAGCAACATAAAGGACTGCTCATGTTTTGTGGTGAATTTGTACAACCTTTTTGCAGAGTGTCAACCAAATCGATTTGTCCTCCTTTTCTAAAAAATCGATTTGTCCTGCCACTCTCCGCATGTAATTAGGTTGGCTGAGATCTCAAGCAAATGTGGGATATATTATCTGATTTCAAAAGGTTTCACAAAACCATTATGGTTGTGCGCACATCGGTCCATAAGTGGAATTTTGGGACATAGTTAATGACGTGTGGACACATCCTTGTGTTCTACTCTAACACAATATATCTATTGTACTTTCAAAGTAGGTTGCCGAAGATATTTTTAGAAACCTATGGCAATACTTTAGAGGCAAAATGAGCTTTAAGGAAATAAACCCGTAGAGCCTTTTTCTTGACTAATCCTTTTGAATGTACTCGCATTACTGTTAACCTTTCGGTGTAACTTGTGAGTACATTCATATACTAATCTGCAACCTGTTATGTGCAGAAAACTATGATGAAGACGTCGAGCACAGAGTAGAACCAACGACCTCCACCCAACTAGCCTGTGGTGTTGGTATGACTCCTTGCATAGAGTACTTTTGGGACTTTCACTATTATTTGAACCAGCCTACGGGAAGAGTGATGCAATAAATACGCTGGATCTGCATTTTGATGGACTATATAAATGACGTGTGGTTCTTATACTACTACTGCAGCTACTACTACCACGAGACACCAACCATACTAGACATGTTAAAACATGTGAAAGTTTTCTGATTGGACGCTTTACATTTGCTCATTAAGTGAGATCCACCGATGAATAATTAAGTCAGCAATTCTTTTTCTTCTCCACCTGACAGATGCCTAGGCTGCACCATACTCCGCAAGCTGCAGTAAGCTAGTATCTTGACGGAAGGATGACGGCTAGGACAACGGTAACACCAAACACGAAGATGGAGATCCCAAGGAAGTTGATGACGAACGCCTCGCTTGGATAGTCGTTGCCGGGGAAGATGTACTTGGCGAGGCCAGTCTCAGCGGTGCAGACGGCCATGAGGAAGATGACGATGCCGAAGAAGATGTGCCACGGCGCGTAGTCTGCCCTCATGGTCATCATAGCCCCAGGGAACACAAAGTACACGAAAGCCACCAGCCACTGCACAACCAACCACGATCCACACGTCCATGAACTAAGCAAGTATTTTTGAACTGTGATATACTGAAATGACTTGTTTATGTTGTTTGAAATTTAAAGGAATGACAAGATGCAATTGATTGGCATACCTGAAGGGCATAGAGGCCGATGGTGGCTATTCCCAGCCAGGAATGCAAGGAGTGGATGTCAGGGAGGCCGGCGTCGCGGTGGAACTTGACGGCAGCGTACAACCCGACGGCTGCGAAGCCCAGGGAAAGCAGATGCAGCAAAAGGTGCACCGCCTTCCTTGCCGCACGCGGGCCCAGCACGATCCTGTACGCCATCACCGCTGCACATCAATCGTCCAATGCAAGCTATCTTGGTGAGCCTTTTTAGTTTGGAGGAAACAAAACATCATATGATTGAACAGTACATGAATATAATAGAATGATGCAGTTGCCGAAATGAGGAATTGCCTCAACTTATTTCTACACAAAAATGATATTTGATTATTTTTTTACGATAAAGAGAAAGATATTTGAATCGATATGCAGTTCCCTTTAATATCCAAGTTGCGAGTTAGATAATAGGCAGTTTTTGTGGTTCTATCTAGATGTCTCTTTTACAATTAACTTTCTAGTTTGCCTGTTTAATTAGTAGGCTAGTCTTTTGAGCTATGTTGAGCTGATGTTTAGTGTTAACAGGTTTCATCTTGTGGAAGGTGTTCTGATATCAAAAGAACTATTTCGATATCGAACACGTTCAATGGATTTCTTGTTAATGCTCCAGCCCCCCCACCCCCTCGCCCTCTTTTTTTGACGGGAAGGCCTTCATGGCTAGCTTTATTAATCAATCACACTTACATCGTTTGCTAGGAATTTAACAATAAACTCAGGGGGTGCACCTACCCACACAGAGAGAAAATTCGTACTTCCCCAACTAGCTAGCTCATGAGCAACTACATTTGAATCTTGATTACAATTCTCAATAGTTACCTTCTCGAACTCACGAAGCAAGAATCTACATTCTTCTAAAACTGGGGCTGCCACCATAGCATGACCTTCGTTCATCCGTAGGGCATCAACCACCACAATATTATCCATTCTCAGCATCACATTGTTGCATCCTAGGCTTTGGAGAAACTTTAGGCCTTCTAACAGGGCTGCAGCTTCTGTCGAGACGACATCCGGGATTTGCATGAGATAAGCTGTAGATGCCCCGATGAATTTCCCACGACTGTCTATCTCTATTGCTCAACACCCGCCTATATGATCTTCAAAAGGAATCCCCCCTCCCCCCTCCCCCCCTCGCCCTCTTTGTTGGTTGGTGTAACAAACATTATATTTCAATTAAGCAAGTAATGGAAAGAGGGTTGACCCGGTTGGAAAAAAATGTAGTTTCCTCTAAAAACGTAAGAAACGAACAGTATCACCGAGAAAATATTGTGCTTGTTTCCTACAAACTGAATGCATCTACATGGACCTTTCCTTTTAAATCCTCATTCCTACAATTTTTCCTGTGAATATCCTCCAGATTGAATGAGTTTACCTTCTCCGGTGCAAATGACAAGGCCGATTACCATGAAGAGGGGGTGAGCCTATCAAAATAAAATAGACAAAGCATCATTATGACTTTTCCAATGCATTGGTTCTTAGATGAGTTGCTAAGTGCATTAAAAACCTTACAAACAAATCTCTAGTAAAAACACTATTCGCAAAAAAAATATTATTGTATGCCACTTTTTTAGCTAAACCCGCCAACAAGAAGCTAAACCAAAGTGGAATTTAGTCCCTATCTGGTGTGTTCAGAAAATAGGATTTTCTCTTGGACTATCAGCCTCACTTAGGGCCAGATCGGCAGAGTTGTGCATATCTCGGCCAAACATATCCCCTCGAGAGTTGAGCAGAGTTCTGAGTTTTACCGTGTAAACCAGCTGAGGGATAGAGCCCATCTCCCAGGTGACGCCCTCCCTGAAGTGCAGCACCCATACGAGGGTGAGCGTGAAGACGGCAGCGGCGAGCAGCTGCGCCACGACAATCATCGGCAGCGCCGTGAGCCGGAAGCTGGCGCCGCTCTTGACCGGCATGGCTTCCCTGTCACTTACTCACTTGGCACGGACGTCGCCGGCACGGCAACAAGCCGATCAGTGTCACGGCAACAGAGGTGTGCTAGTACCAAAATAGTCTCTGCGTAGCGCAAGCTCGACGAAGGGTGGTTAAATAGAGGGCGCGTGCGGGTGGAGGAGCATCCAAGGCAGAGCCGGGTCAAGGGACAACTTTTCTGCGTGTGTGCGCTTTTGGCCATTTGGCCGGCCCGCGAGCTGGAATAGCAGGTGAATGCATTTTCTTTTCTTTTCTTGCTGTCTGGTTGTGTTTGGTGTGACCGTCGTCTGGTGTTTGGACGGCAGAGAAACAGCAACTGACAACCAGGTAAGACAAGAAGAATGGTGATGATTTGATCGACAAACGTTGGGCCAACACAAGCTGTTGGAATATCTCGACAACACCGGCTGCCACGCGCTATTCGTAAGGCCGTACCAGGCGTTTTTTCCCCATTGACGCAGACAAGTTTGCACCCATCCATATCGCAACTGCGTATACATTCAGGTCATACATCCTGGAATTAGTAATTGAAGTGCCCGTAGAGAGTTCAATGTATAGGTATGTATGACCTCGGTAACGATGGCAAGCAAGAGGACAACCTCGGGCAACCTGAAAGTGAGTTCCGGCGACCTCCTTGCTAATTTAGTAGCGGCAAATCGGCCCAAGTCAAAGACGAAAAAAAGACATAATTTATTTAACACTTTAGCGATATTCCTGCTGTCATCTGAACTCTCTTCTAGGGTTTCCCCGCCTCTCGTGGCGCCGCCGTGGGTCCGCCTTGGACCATGGAGGCATGGGGGATCCCGGCCCTTGCTGGCGGGGGCGCTCCGTTTTTAGTTGCTTTTCAGAGTTTTGTTTGGGTTTATGCCATGCTCAACAAGACGAGGCGGCGACGGCTTCTTAAAGATGAAATAAGGTTCTCCTCGCCTAGGCCCAATCTCGGTGATGCTTCAAGCAGTGGTGGAGACAAGGGGGGCGAGCAGGGGCATGGACCCCCTATCGATTGACCAAACATCGAGTAGGAGGTACTGGTTGATTAGCAATATTATTCACATTTTTTAGACAATCCAATACTATTCACGTAAAGAACATCACACTATCTGCTAATCTCTCTCAATTCTCATCGTGTATGGTTATAATCAGATTTTAATTATTTTTGTTTGCATTGCTGCGCTAGGGCCTAGGCACACACAATCCTGAGAAATCGCGGGCATGTTAACGATGACCAGCTGATCTACCTCGACTTAGCGGCAAAGGGCACTAGCAGGGGCTGGATTTGATTTTCTAGGTATTCCCTAATATAACAACAAAATTTCATAATACAACCAGTGATGATTTGTCAGTCAAACCTATATAATTGCAAGCTAATGCCAATTGTTTCGTTATACAATGACCATTCTTGCTTGTATATTTCAATTTTTCTTATGATATTTTTTGCAAGGTATTTTATGTCATGCATTGCTTGATGCAGAGGCCGTGGTTATCCCCCGTTTCAAAAAAAAATCATGTCATATTTTGGAGTAGTTCAATTGTCAACTTCGCCTACTCGGTGCGCATGTGAAATTATTGACCTATATTATTTGTTGCTAGACACCCACTCCCGCTACAAAAAAAAGTGTGTTTCTAGGCATGAAATGTGAATGATACTTGGATACAAAACTATTGGGTAGGTTTTTTAGGCAAATTGTTTTGGCTTCAAAGTAGTCTGGCCCCCTATGTCTAAATTCTTCCGCCCCTGGCTTTCAAGTGTTGTCGGAGGGCTTGTGGAGGTGTGTCTCCGTAGGATCTTGTGAGATCCGGTCGGCATTTGTCTTCGGAGGATCCGTCTGGATCTGGTCTTCGTTCATCTACGTCTCCCTGTCTGCAGGTTGGATCCTTCTGATCTACACTTCTCTTCATCAATAACGGTTGTTATTCTGGTGTGCAGGTTTACAGGGCCTTAGCATGACGACTTCAAGGTTCTCTACTAAAACAATGTTTTCCCGGCTTGATGAGGGAGGGGCGATGACTGCGGCGCGACTTTGGCTCACTCATGTGCTTGTAGTCGTCGTTTGGTGGTCCACGGACCTGGATGTAAATTTTATTTCTAGTGTTCTTTGTACTACCTTGATAGTTGATAAATAGAACAGAAGTTTTCTCGCAAAATAAACTTTAGCTATATGTAAATGGGCTGTTTTTAAAATTTAGGTAAGTCAATTTTTCTGACCGTTGAAGCATGTTACTTGTTGCCTGTTTTTTTAGTCGGGTTTCCTTTCTTATGGGTATTTTAGGATGTTGGATGAGTGTAAATGTATACACGCAGGTACCGCACAATTAGTATCTAGATTACACTACAGTGTAATTATTATTATTATTATTATTATACACTTACTCTTTGCATACAAAAAGTGCAATTTTAGTGCACTGTTGTGTGCAAGATTTGTTAGTTTTTATTTAATTTTCTTTCTTATTAAAGGGTAAGGAGGTATGGATGGAAACTTCATTTTTTCAATTTTCTTTCTTCTTTAAGGGTAATAGTTATGCCACTAATTTTTTTAGAAAGCATTTTTTTGCTAAAATTCCACTATTATATGATTACTTGCATGTTATAAAAAATCACAATTTATGTGCAAATTGTAGGCAAAAAATTTA
>NC_057800.1:729163121-729165761 GCF_018294505.1 Triticum aestivum | reverse complement strand
TATATTCCGAAAAATGAAAATTTCAAAAGAATCTGAAATGTTTTTGGTGCAAATTTCACAAGTGTTCTCAGTGCTTTGAAATTTTCATCCTGAAACAACATTTGTCGAAGTCATGGAAAGAAAACAAAATCAACACTGCAAAAATGCTTTTGAATATACCATTTCTGAAACATCGATTTTACTTTTTTACCACGACTTATAGAAATGTCATTTTATGAGAAGTTTTTGCCAGCACACGAAATGTTTGTGAAAGTTTGCACCGAAATTTTTTCAGAATGTTTTGAATTTTCTTACTTTTTAATTTCACTGTTCAATAGGGAGCATTTGAGCTCAGGAGTAGATACTCCACGTCCGCGGACACTGCACTGTTATAGGCTTCCTTGCATATTAGAAAATGCGTATTTTTAGCATAAAATTGTGTGCATTGTTTCTTCTTCTTAATGGGTAAAACTAATGCCACTAATTCATTCTTTCTTAGAAAGTTCATTATTTTGAGTTTTTTGAGTTTTTGTTACATTTTACTTTCTTGTATAAGGGTAATATCAATTATGCTAATTCATTCCTTCTTAGAATATTTTTTTATTAGTGATAAATGCGCTACTATATGTTTATTCTTGCATATTATGAGATCTCGTATTTTTGTGCTAATTGTGTGCAAATGTGGTCATTATTTGTTTTTATTGTTTTTCTTTTTTTTCTTTTAAAGGAGTAATACCAATGCCAATAATTCATTCTTCACTAGAAAGGTTTATTTCTTGTGTTTAAGTTTATTTTTTTCACTCATTTTTTTCTTTGTTTTACAAGGTATTTGGTCAAATTTTGCTATGTTTCAGGCCAACACAAAGTATCTGTTGGGATTCTATTTCTGCAAAGGGAAAAATGGTCATCTAGGAAAAGATTGATAACATTTGTTGTTAGTCAATTTTTCAATACTAATGCACCGAGAGAAAATTTGACTAACCCAAATTGTTTTTAGGCGATTGTCCCTACTTGGACGCTTTACTTAATATACTATTGTTTGCTCTCACTTTATTAGTTTGGCCTTATATTTCACATTGCATCTTTTTCTCTTTTGGCTACCTATAAGTTTTCTCATGACCTCTCTATGGGAAAGTTTTGTGTTCAATTTGTAGGGACGGAGGGGAGGGGGAGAGAGAGAGGTCAAAAAATATTAATTAACTCTCAGTTAATGGTATTTTTTGTTCAATACTCTCTAGAATCCTTGATATTCCAAAGTAATGTCTAGTCTATTGCTTCACCCATCTAATCTAGACTTCTAACAATGAGACGGCATGCTGAACGCATTGAAAAAGAGCCCCTCCGGTATGCTCTTTGATGACCCACAATTATAGGGGATCAATCGTAGTCCTTTTGATAAATAAGAGTGTCGAACCCAATGAGGAGCAGAAGGAAATGACAAGCGGTTTTCAACAAAGTATTCTCTGCAAGCACTGAAATTATAAGTAACGAGTAGTTTGATAGCAAGATAATTTGTAACGAGTAAGTAACGATAATAGTAACAAAAGTGCAGCAAGGTAGCCCAATCCTTTTGAGGCAAAGGAAAGTCCAAAACGGTATCTTATGATAAGCAAAGCGTTCTTGAGGGTACACGGAAATTTTGTCTAGTCACTTTCATCATGTTGGTTTCATTTAATTTGTGTTCACTACTTTGATAATTTGATATGTGGGTTGTCCGATGCTTAGGTGCTATTCTTACTTGAACAAACCTCCTACTTATGATTAACCCCCTCGAAGGCAGCCGCAAACACGAGAAATTTATTAAGAATAACATCTAACCATAGTACTCCCTTCATTTTTATATACAAGGCCACAAACTCAAACTACAGGTACCAGTGTAAAATTTATTGTCTGCTTTGAAAGTCAGCTTTTTTCGTTTACTGGGATCATTAATACCCCACATGCATGCAAGAAAACTGAGTGGAGGAATTAGCTGAGTCCCATTATGACTGCATGCATGCAACTATTAAACAAGTTGCTAGTACGAGAAAATATCATTATTTTTGCCTCGATTACTGTTGGTGGCCTTGTATAGATGCAAAACGTATATTCCATAGTGGCCTTGTATATAAAAATGGAGGGAGTATTAAACTTTTGGATCAAAATCAGTCTCTTACGGAATAGCGCATAAACTAGGGTTTAAGCTTCTGTCACTCTCGCAACCCATCATCTAATAACTACTCCACAATGCATTCCCTAAGGCCCAAATATGGTAAAGTGTCATGTAATCGACGTTCACATGACACCAATAAGAGAATCACAACATACATACCATCAAAATATCGAACATATATAAAGTTCACATGATTACTTGCAACAAGATTTCTCCCGTGACCTCAAGAACAAAAGTAACTACTCACAAATGATAATCATGCTCAAGATCAGAGGGGTATTAAATAGCATAATGAATCAGAACATATAATCTTTCACCAAATAAACCATATAGTAATCAACTACAAGATGTAATCAAGACTACTAGTCGCCCACAAGTACTAATCAATAGTTCCGGTACAAAGATTGAACACAAGAGATGAACTAGGGTTTGAGAGGAGATGTTTCTATTGAAGATGTTGATGGAGATTGCCCTCCCCAAGATGGAGAGTTGTTGGTGATGATGATGAC
>NC_057800.1:729138897-729162829 GCF_018294505.1 Triticum aestivum | reverse complement strand
CCCGGCTGAATCGCTCCACCGGAGGACAAAAGTGCTCCTGCCCAAGTTCCGTCTCGGGATGGTGATGCTTCGTCCCGGAAGTCCTCTCCTTATTTTTTCTAGGTCAAAATGAATTATATACCAGACGAGGGGCACCAGAGGTGGGCCGAGGAGGGCATAACCGACCAGGGCGCGCCCAGGTGGGTTATGCCCACCTGGTGGCCCCCCTCTGGTACTTATTGGCTCCAATATTTCTTATATATTCCATAAAAATTCCCCGTAAAATTTTAGCTCATTTGGAGTTGTGCAGAATAGGTAGCCTGACGTATCTTTTTCAGGTCTAGAATTCCAGCTGCCGATATTCTCCCTCTTTGTGTGTACCTTGCATGTTATGAGAGAAAATGCATTAGAAATACTCCAAAAAGCAGTATTATACATAAAAAATAATAAAAATAATAGTAGATAAACATTATGCAAAATGGACGTATCAACTCCGTCAATCTTAGACCTCGCTTGTCCTCAAGCGAAAAACCGAAATCGAAAAACATGTCCACATGCTTATAGAGAGAGGTGTCAATAAAAATAAAATACAGACATAGAAGCATCATGTAATTTATTATAACAACAACAAACTTTAACATAAAACTTTTATCATAGAACTTTTATCATAGACTTCTCATGAATAAGTAACAATTCATCATAACATCGAAGTATAAAGCATAAACTCTATTGGAAACCAACAAACTATGTTCTCAGTCAACTTTGCAACTATAATTCATCATCTTTTTAGAAAGGGTCACGTATCGGGATCCTCAAAATCGCCTCTATGTCAACTAGCAAGAAAATCTCATCATCCATTAACATTATCCAAAATTTTGGATGTCTACTTTTTCCATAACCTATATAAATTATTCATTGTAAACTCGTTATGATAAGTGTTAACCAGTTGACCATTGACATTTTCTTAAATTTTGGATGTCTACTTTTCAATAACCTGTATACATTATTAATGGTCAACTGGTTAACAATTTTAGAAATGTTGACATTTTATTTGGAAATTTTAAACATGTATATAAGTCTTTTTCCTCTGATGTATATAGAAAATTCATAAATGTGCATGGAAAAGGTAGACATCCAAAAATATATGTTTTAAAAAATTATCATCTATTTCAATCATGTTTTTTTAGGGATCTATTTCAATCATGTTAAACGTGTACAAAAAATTCCTCATGTGTACCATAAATGTAGACATGTATCAAAAAAATTGAAGATAATTTTTTTCCAAAGGATGACCAAATAAAAAATGCTAACTATATATTTCAAAAATGTTAAACGTGTATAAAAAATGTCCTGATGTCCACCCAAAATATACAATGTGTTTGAAAAAAGTGGTCATCAAACACAATTTTTTTAAAACATGTTAAATAACAATTTTAAAAATGTGAAGTGTGTACCAAAAAATGTTACCAATGTATAAGAAAATTATAGAATGTGTATCAAAATTTTCAAATACAAAAACATTTATTTTAAAAAAATTGATCTTGTATAAAGAATTAATCATGTATTTATTTTTTTAAGAATGTATTAAAAATGACATATACCAAAAAGTATAATGTGTATGATAAAGTAGTCATCAAACTATCTAGATTCTCTCCAATCGCTTGAGTTGGCGCCCAATGATCATATCAAAGGGAAACAAATTCTTCAAAAGAGCTTTCCCATGTCTAGCATGCAGGTAGTACTTCCTCAGTGGAGCTGTCTATTACGTGGACTGCCCCTGCACAAGGATGCCTGAAACTAAACACAGATGAAAAAAGAAAAAAATGAAGCTAAACAAGGATGTTAAAGAAAAAAGATAAAATGAAGAAAAAGATAAAAACAAGAAACAGAAGAAAGAAACAAAAAACACTTTGCAAATGAAAACAAAATAGAAAACAAGAAAAGTGATGAAAAACAAACAAAATTAATGAAAAGAAAGGAAGTACAAAAACCTGTAGAAAATAAAAGATAGGAAAGAATGGAAAAAAATGTAAAACAGATAAATTAATAAAATAACACAAAAGAAAAAAATGAAGAAAATTGAAATAAAAGAAAAAATGAGTAAAAACTGAACTAAAACGATGAAAATGGTGAAAACACAAAGGAAAACAAGAAAAATGTAGAAAATATGAAGAAACTGAGAAAAACAAAATTAAACACAGAAAGAAAAAGAATAACAAAAAATAGAAGAAACCGGAGCCGAAGTAACGAACCAAAAGGTGATCGAGGGACGAGAGGCTAGTGACTGAAAAGGAAAACAAAAATGGGCCAGCCTAGAAACAACGAAAAGAGGGAAACCCTTCGTGCGAGAGCTGCTTTCATCTCGCGAAAAGCGAGATATAGCTCTCACGGGCTGTGACCTCCTCCTTGCACCTGAGTGCCCCGAAACAGATTGGCGCCTCGTCCCATCAGGCACCAATTTCGCTCACTCGCTCGGTCGCCCGAATAGATTGGCGGTCTCTCTTTACTCTCACTTGCTCAGTGTTGGTCGTTGTCTGTTCCCTCCATACATACTACTTTAGGAAAATAAATAAATTATATTGAATTATTTTTTATATAAAATGTTTTTATATAATATATTTTATATCTCATAGTACCATTTTCAACCAATTATTTTTGTTCTTTTGCCTTTTTTTTGTTCCCTTTGTTTTTAGTCTTTTTTCATTTCTTTTGTTTAGTTTTATTTATTTTTAGTTTTTGAAACCAACTTTTCATTTTCAAACATTTTCCATTCCCCTAGAACTGTATGTATTTTTATCAAAACGATTTTCCTAATATTGTCTTAAAAATTCAATAAATAAAATGATTGAACCTATGTGGGTGGATTACGATGCAAGTTTGCCACACAACATGCATGACATGAAGAAGGGAAGGCAAATCCATATACGCGACACGAGGATGGCGAGGAGACGGGTGGGACATGGAGAACACATACAAGAGGGGCATGGAGTACCATCGATAAATTGATCGAGTCAAAAGAAATAGAGCGTGAATTGCAGTGGGAAAAAGATCACGATGTCATTACATATTTTGCAGGAGGTAACGCAGAATGAGTTCGATGATGGGTGGGGAGGGAAGGAAGAAGTGTGATAAACGATCATGGCCAGGTTGTAAAAAAATGATGATGGGTGGGGAGGGAAGGAAGAAGTGTGATAAACGATCATGGCCAGGTTGTAAAAAAATGATCATGGACAGAGTTCAGTGTTTAATGAGTTTAGATTTGCATGCCGAGGAATGTGAAAGGGAGGTGGGATGAATTACCATGGACACCAAGTCCCATTTAATAAATAAATATTTCGTAATTATTTTGATCAAATTCATTATACATGATATTTGTAAGTTGCTCATAAAATTAGTTGATTTTTCTGTCACATCTCTCTTGTTGTCGGTAGCCCTTCGCCACATCAAACTGCCTTACATTGCCAGTCTAACTGACATCTCGGCTAGTCATGGTCGACATTGCTTCCACTCACCTTCCCGCCCCTAGCATCCCTCTAACTCTCCTTCCTTCTCTGTTGTCCGCAACCCTCCACGCCGCACAAAACCCGCATCATCAGCTTTCTGTCCTGCCTCTGTTGGTGATGCCAGGGCCATTCCCATCTGCCCCCTTCTTCGGCACGGGTTTGGTTTGATCTCGCCAAGGACACCATGTCGCCCCCATCGTTGCCTCAATGCCTTGCCATCTTCATCTTAAGAACTGATTTACACCATGAATCAATTTCTGGCAACTTACAAATAGCAAACATGAAAATTATTTTTGTAACAATTAATAAATTGATGAAAATTATGTTTTTAACAATTAATAAATTGTTGAGAAAATGCCAGAGAGAGTACAGTATATATATTTATAGATTTTGAAAGTGGCCATTGCCAAACTCAACCAATCGACGGGACATTTATTTGTTGTACGAGTGTAGTTGCTAGCTGAAGCCGGGGTCCTTCTGAGCCGGCTCTTCTACCGTCCCCAGCGGCACTGTACTCTGCCGTGCCTTCTTACGCAGCATACGCATTGGTATGGGGGGCCTATGGGCCCAAAATTAAATTTAAACAGCCCAGTCGTTCATCTATGCACAGATTAACTAGAGTAATTAACTACTTATTTGTCGAAAAAACTACTCATTGTATAAAAATAATTAACTTTTAATTAGTAATACACATGAGCAACATTCTTAAATGAAAATTAACTCGTATTAGAAAAATGGTTTGCTAAATCTCAGTCATATTCTACATGGAGTGATTTTTAATATTTTATATTTTTCTGTCTCCTATTTTTGATTTGTTATTGTTTTATCGACTTGATTAGTATGCTTATTTGTCTTCTTGCATGCTACTTGTGGGACTGGAGTTGCATACTCGTCGGCCACATGACACTACAGTTGCACACCTGATGCATATCCGTCACTGCCCTTACCAGCATCTATGAGAGACACGTGAACACATTTACGTATGACTGACTGCCGTGCAACTGTAATTATGTGCGATCGATGGACATGAAACTGTGGTCGCACGAATCCCCTGGATATGGATTTTGGTCAACCTGATATTCCCCGGATATGGCAGCGATAATATCCGACAGGATGTGGATTATCCGTGTTTTTTTGAATTGTCCGAGGTTATCAAATAGGATTATCCGATAAATTTAGCCCAAATAATAACTAACGGTCTTTTTTTTGGTAGGCTGCTCCGCGGGCAAGGAGCGTCGCGAGGAGAAACAAAAAGGATCCTGCTCCGCTGCAGTTTCAGTTCCACACTGGTGCCAGGCGGCATGCAGCCGTATTGGATCGGAGGTGCATGCAACCTTGCGACTCCTATTCAACCATGGTGGGTAGATGTGTGAGGTCGAGTCGAACTCGCGCTCATACGAGTTTGGTTCCGCTTCCGGTTCCGGCAAGTTGCTGGCACAGATTCCAAAATCCGTTGGCCCAAATCCTCCTCCTACTCTTCTACGGAGTAGTATCTACATTACATCCATGGCTAAGCCTAAGCGGCCGATGAAGATTCCGGGTGCAGGCCATGTTTCGTCGGGTATTTGTCGCCGCCGGGAGGTCCCTGCTACGCCGGTTCTGCAGCCAGTCCACGGTGGCCGGGTGGCCGTCCCGGCCTGCTGAAACAACCATGTTACCCTGGTTCTACAGCCAGACGGCACCGGCTGCGGGATCTACCCTGTTCCGCCGGTTCCACAGCCAGACAACAGCGGCTGGGTCGCCGTGGAAGCCTGCGGGAGCAACCATGGTACGCCGGGCCAGGCCGCGGTGGCCAGGTCGCTATCAAGACCAGCTGGAGCAACGGTGGTACGCCAGTTCTGCAGCCAAGCCGCGGTGGTCGGGTTACGCCGGTTCTGCAGCCCTGCCGTGGCGGCCGGGTCGCTGTCGAGGCCTGCCGGAGCTAGGCTGATGCAGCTACAGGTACGTACGCTTCTTCCAGCAGTCTCCCTCTCTGTCGGTGTGCGTGGGTGATGAAACTGAAAGGTGGTCGAATTGCTGCAGTTCCAGAGAAACCTTGGGCATGTTGCAGCTACCGCTGGTCACCGCTTGGGCTTCTTTCGCAGGTGAATTCCTTAAACTTCTTCAATTATATAATCCTAAAGTCTCGGGTAGTTTTCTTTTTCCTCACTTAACCATAACTTTGGTCTTAGTTATATGGCTTTGCTATTTGACGGCTAGTATTGGCTTACAAAATTTACCCTGTCTGTAAAATATAATCCAAAAGTCTGGTTAGTGTCGCGATGGTTGCACTTGCCAAAATAAACATGCATGCATGCATCATGTTTTCTCAGCAAGAACTAAGAACGTGTTTGCAGATATGCTATACCTATAGCAATAGCCGTTGGTGTTGGACTTTGGTATACGAAGAAGAATGCAGAGCTTGTTGAGAGGAGGAAGGCAGAGCTTGCTGAGAGGGCTTCCCGCCCGTCGCAGATTGATTGGGTTGAAGCAGGAGTTGTAACTCGTGCCGTGAGGAATCAAAAGAACTGCGGTAAGTGTCTTGAGCTTATTCTCTGCTACTAGTGTCATGAGCTTATTCTCTGCTACTAGACTCTATGTAGCCGGTGTTTCAAAACTGTATATTATTTTTGATAAGGAGGATAGACCCTCGGCCTTTGCATCTGGACGAATAGCATGCAGCCATTTTATTAGTTATTCACAAAGATCATACAAAGCAATACAACAGTTAGCCTGAAGCCATCATCTAGACAACATATGTTGCTACTCCTATCCCCTTGATGAAGGTGCGTCGAATATCCAGGCTGAATACCAAACGGACATTGCACCAAACCCTAACATCTATAGCCGGATGCCCCAGCCTAGCCACCAAGCGTATCATAGTTGATCTCTAGTTGCGTATAGATTAGTTATGCATTTATACTGCATCCTGTATATGGTGGAAGCTGACCTATGTCGTGTAAATCTATATCCAACCAAGCCAGCAAGGATCACTTAGGAAAAATCTCCACAAACTTAACGTATGTATTTGTTGCAGGCAGCTGTTGGGCCATGGCAGTTGCAGCCTCGGTCGAGGCAGTTCATTACCTTAAGACCTTCCAATCAATCGCTTTATCAGTTCAAGAGCTTGTCGACTGCAACATAGAGAACCATGGGTGTAGTGGTGGTGACTATTTGTATGCTTTCCGTTATGTACGGAAAAACGGACTATTGGCAGAATCTTCCTACCCATACAAGGCCCGGAAGAGTATATGTCGCAAATTGGACAAAAAGGCAGCGGCAAGGATATCAGGCTTCCGGTATATCCGCCCAACCGAGGATGATCTGGAGAAAGCGGTAGGGAAGCGGCCCGTGATCGTCACTGTGCAAGGAGATCCTTTGCAGGGATACACAAGAGGAATCATGGATTGTAAATTTGATAGGAGGCTTACCGGCTGGCATGCTGTCCTGGTCGTCGGTTATGGCACGGACTCCTATGGTGTCAAGTACTGGCGCATCAAGAATTCATGGGGGAAACATTGGGGCGAGGGGGGATATGCGAGGATCCGAAGACACGTTGCCGACAGGCGAGGTGTGCTGGGCATTTTCATGTTTGAACCAGTATATCCGGTGCTGACGACCTAAATGACCTCTTTTGATTGGATCGATCTTAAACATGTGATACTGTATTTTTCTGTACAATTTGATACTGTTTTTATTTTTCTACTTTTTTGACGAATTGCATGCAAGTGCTTTCATTTGCGTTGTGACTCTGCTTTCTTATCTTTATCTCTTTATTTCTATATTTGGGATCTTGGACGTGGCTAGCGAGCGCCGTTGCGCCCGTTCGCTGTTTGAAGCGCATTGCCATATATAATAAAAGCATGTACTTGTGTCCAGCTGCTACACTAGAAAAAGGAAATTGTTTAGCTACATGCCGTAACGCACATGGCTACCACAAGAATCAGGCTAAATCTTGTTCCGCGTGCATTTATTTGGGGTTTAAAAAGTCGTAAAAGTCATAACTTATGATTCAAGCATCGAAATCTAGTTCCGTTTTCACCATCAGGTTTCTCACGACGAGTTCTTCAAAACAAGATCCCATATGAGTAGGTTTTGTCAAACTTTTTTTAGGGCAACTCTGGGTGCAATAGAGGCAACTTTAGTGCTATAGGAAAGCAACTTCTTCTTTTTGACCTAGTAGGACTGACTATTACGTTGGTTTGTGTAAAAAGGAGAAAATCACACAAAACATAAGGCTTCTTTAGTGATATATACAAATCAACTTTGCTACACTATGTCTATCTATGAATTTTGCTATAATTATCCCAATTTGCGTGTCATGGCTGTTCAATTGCCTATTGTTGATGGTCAGTTGCCTACAACTGATGTTCAATTGCCTAAAAATGTTATAAATTGCCTACTATTGATACCGTTGTTGCTATCGATAATTAGTTGCCTATAATTGCTGCTCGGTTGCCTAACTTTACAAAAATAGTTGCCTATAATATTATAAACTTATTTATCATTGTTTTTTCCAAGTTGCCTACAAACCCTCTGAAGTGGTCTAGATTCACTATCATGCTGCCTACCATAACTAGCAATAGCAGACACAAGAGCATCACTGGTAGATGACTTCATAATATCATAGGCAATTTAGAAACAACGACATACGATCATGAATAATAGGAAAGTTAGAAGTACCGGTGAGGAAGTTAGGAGAATATTAGACAAAATTAACTAGGACATGAAATGTAATCAAGTTGCCTGCTTTTAGCACTAAGTTGCCCCTTGTGAAAGGAAAGTTGCTTATGAAGGTGATGTGATGTTATCTTTCTCTGTTTCGAAGTTGTTATGCATTATTTATTAGTTGCTTATCATTGCTAATTAGTTATTTTTAATGGAGTGAAGTTGCTTCTATTGGGCACTAAAGTTGCCTCATCTATCATAAAAGTTGCTTTGAATTTTTTTAGGAAACACATCCATGTGGGGTTTAGTTTTGAAGAGCGTGTTGCGACCTGGCTAGCCAACTCATGTGTGCTTTCATCATTATATCTGAAGATTTTCAATGATTGTTGCAGGCAACTCGATCGAAAATTAAGAATTTACATAGGTTTGTGGACAATTAGTTGATCAACCCCCTATGAAACTTCTGGTTACCCCCTATGCAACTTCTTATCTAACACCCGCGACCTGGATAGCCAACAACCGCGCCCTCGGTAGCGTTGGCAACAGAGGTCCTCTGATGGACAACTTTCATAGTATATTAGGCAATTAGGGATCACCCATAGGCAACTTTGTAGTGACATAGACAACTTAGTTTCTAAGGCAGACAATTCAGAAACCATGTTAGAAAATTTCTCACTTTATGGTGAGCAACATACTTGAGCGTGCGCTCGCGATGTACAACTTATTTCCGATGTATGCAACTAAACTATGTACAACTTATTTCCCATGTATGCAACTTAGCATCATGGCAACCACCTATTACAGTATTGCACACAACTAAGTAGGAGGCTACTTGGCGAAATTCACTTATACATTGCTGCAGTTCTTCTAGCATCAAAGTTGCTCACGTTTAGCACTATACTTGCCTCATCTAGCATCAAAGTTGCGTTTTCAAAAAAAATCATCAAAACATGTTCATATGGGATCTAGTTTTGAAGAGCTCGTCACGAGGAACCCGACGGTGAAAATGTATCATAATTCCGGCACGCGGTTCAAAAGTTATAGCTTTTTGAATTTTCTTATACCAAAATAAATGCACGTTACGTCATCACTGAGTTCACACGGTCGGCCGTACGAGGTAGAGAAAAATCAACGCACATGAATCTTACCATGTATAGAATGGTTTGGTGGGCATTTTCCAAATCTGGGATCAGTTTGCCGCGTCGTTTGGTCCTTAAGCGTGCGCTCACGACGTCCATTGAGCGCAGCTGCACGATTTAGTATTTGGGATCTTTCTTTTCCTCTATTTATTATGTTTAAAAGCACCATGTCAGTTTGGTGTCCAGCCAACCTTAGCCAGTTAGCCCGTACATATATTCTCATCTGACGGTTCATGATTTACGTTGGACCCCTGCTAATTCATCACTAGATCGTCATTTAATCCTCAATATAAAAAGCACCGGTGTGTGCTGAACCTAGCCAATCTTAGCTTGTACACATACTCTCTTCTGACAGTTCACAATTTAAGTTGGAGACCAGCTAATTCATCGTTTGGGCACCATATTTAATCTCTTAGTTCATTTTCTAAAAAAAAGTAATCTCTTAGAAATAAATGTGATTCAACTCCAATTGTCACCTGTTTTATTGCTACAAATTAGGCACTTGGCCCAGATTTATAAGAAACCTCAAAACTAGCCTTTGTGTTTGTTGGAGTAACCAGCTTACAAGGAAGCAACATAACAACCCAGTTGTCACCCACTGCTGAAATTTGGGATGGGCTTTAGGTCCATATAGCAATTTTTCAAAAAATCTCTAAGGGCCCATGTGGGTTTATTGGCACTAGGTGGAGTGGGAACTTTAATCCCACCCCGAAAGTGGAAGAGCAGTTGGACCTCCTTATATGGGTTTCTCTTCTACATGCTATTGGAGCTTGAGAAGAGATGAGGTCCTCGCGCACTCCTCCTCCGCCGCCCGCCACGCCTCGGCACGCCACGCCGCGGGTTGCGGGATTGAACCGAGCCGAGCTCACACCTACGCGCTTATTTTTGCCAGTCACTAACAGAGAGTTCTCTGACGGCTGGGCCACGATCTGAGACATCGGGTCGTGGGCTGTCACGGTCTCGGACGTGGGTCGAGCCCACGTCCCTCCACACGGCTGCGCCTATATAAGTGTGCGGTGTCTCCTAATCCTAGCCGCCATGATCAGATCGCATCGCATCTGCTCCACGTGCACGCCCACTGTCGTTCCTTTGCTGCTGTTGCCGCCGGTGACTCCATCCCGTCCGCCGCGTACACGGTCGACGGGAGAACAGGTCTCCGAAACCCCGTTTCTCCGGTTCCTGTACGGGAGAGAGGCGAATAGGTTTTTGGGAAGCGACTACTCGACTGCTCGCTGTTCGTCTACTTCCTCTATGCCCGCGTCGCCCTCATCATCACCATGTCCACCGACGCCGAACGTGCCGCCGCCGAGAAGCTTGAGGCCGAAAAGAAGGCCGCCGAGGACGCCGCTGCTGCCGCCACCGCCGCGGCGGCTTCTGCATGGCCTACTGAGCATCCCTATGGTTGCAAACCATTGGGATGTAAGTGGGTGTTCAAAAAGAAGCTTAGGCCTGATGGTACGATTGAAACGTACAAGGCTAGACTTGTGGCCAAGGGTTATGACCAGAAAGAAGAGGAAGATTTCTTCGACACTTATTCACCTGTGGCTAGACTGACCACCATTCGAGTATTACTCTCGTTGGCGGCCTCGCATGGTCTTCTCGTCCACCAGATGGATGTTAAGACGGCTTTTCTGAATGAAGGGCTAAACGAGGAAATCTACATGCAACAACCAGATGGCTTTGTGATAGATGGTCAGGAAAGAAAGGTGTGTAGGTTGCTGATATCTTTATATGGCCTGAAGCAAGCACCTAAGCAATGGCATGATAAGTTTAATACAACTCTGACATATGTTGGCTTCGTTGTTAATGAAGTTGACAAATGTGTATACTATCGCCATGGTGGGGGCGAAGGAGTTATACTGTGCTTGTATGTTGATGACATACTGATATTCGGAACCAACCTCAAAGTCATTGAGGAGGTCAAGTCGTTTCTGTCTCAGAACCTTGAGATGAAAGACCTTGGTGTGGCTGATGTTATCTTGAACATCAAGCTACCGAGAGATAATGAGGATGGGATTACACTTCTGCAATCCCATTATGTTGAGAAGGTGTTGAGCCGTTTTGGATACTCGGACTGCAAACCATCTCAAACACCCATATGATCCTAGTGTGTTGGTTCAGAAGTTCGAAGGCACGGCTAAGGATCAACTGAGATACTCTCAAATCACTGGTTCACTCATGTACCTAGTGAGCGCAACGAGGCCTGACAAACTGAGCCGGTTTGTTTCCAACCCGGGTGATGTGCATTGGCATGCTATTGAGAGAGTTATGCGCTATCTGAAGGGTACTATGAACTACGGACTTCACTACACAGGATACCCGTCGGTACTTGAAGGGTATAGTGATGCAAATTAGATCTCTGATGCTGATGAGATGAAGGCCACAACTGAGTATATGTTTACTCTTGAAGGTGGCGCTGTTTCCTGGAAGTCTTGCAAGCAAACGATCTTAACGAGATCGACAATGGAAGCAGAATTAACAGCAGAATTAAAATGTATGTGTCAATGTGTGTGTATATATAAGAGCATCTACAACCACGAACATCAAATCCGGCCCCACAAATGCCCGCGGACGCGACCGGGCGCATTCGCGGACAGTGTCCTCCTCTTTCCCTGGATCTGCCGCGTCCGGACGTAGGCCCACGATGCTTCAGTCTTTGTGCCTTACCCGGATCTTCTCAAGGAGTAACAGCCGACGCTCTGCGTTACATAAGGGTAGCTCCTGATCCGTCGGCATGGTGGTGTGACTACTTGATTGTTGTGGCGGCCGACGAGTGAAATGTGGACGTGGATGGGAGGGGAGAAAATGTGGATGGGTAGGGTTTCGGTGTTGGCGTTCGCCTTAAATAGTCAGGCTAGGGGCCTTGCACAGGCGCACCAGAGCGCCAACACGCGGCGCTATCGGTCCATTGGAGGAGACGCATCTGGTTTTGCGTTTGCTGGGTGTCTGACATCTGAGTGTGCAATTACGGGCTCTCCGACTCTGGCTGGGAGTCATCCACTTGCCTATCTTTGTGTAAAATGTTGTTGTTGTGGATCATGTTTATCAATGCCTTCTCCGCATTCAACGTCACGCCAAGCCCCTTACTGACGAACTCACCCACAACAGATCCGCGACCACCGCACCCCCACCTCACCACACATAGTCACGACCAGAGCATAATCCGAGCACCACCATGAAACCCACACCAGATCTACATCGAAGATGTTCGTACTGCCACTCAGCCGACATGCCACCATGCAGACGCCCCACCGTGCCACCCTGGGCCACTGCCTGCCCGTCGCCATGAGCGGCAGAGCGGCTCCCTGCCGGACGTCCAGGGGCCATGTCTCACGCCATGCCCGCACGCCCTGTCTTCCGCCCTACCTCTGAGCTCCGCGTCTGCTCGCGACCAAATTCACTGTTCTAACCCTTCTGTCAAACTTTAGGACGATTTGACCCCGTTCTGAAATCTTGTTCAGATCTGAGCATTTTTCTACCGCCATCGTCCTTGGCGGTAGGTTTACACTGCCTACCGCCAAAGTCGATGACGGTAGGATTTGATCAACATTTAAACGGATGTCCTACCGCCATAGCTGGTGGCGGTAGCTAGTTGTAGCTTACCGCAAGCGACAGTGGCGGTAGGCTTCCATCGATTGCAAGTGTGTGTCGTTGCATACATGCATGTTCATACAGAGCACTCCGTCACCTTGTTGTACGCACGCACGTAGCCTCACTAATGCAGGCACATACTACGTATATGTACACCGGCCGGCCGCACATATTACATATATGTAACTAGGGGAGTAGCCCGCGCATTTGCGCGGCTAGATTTATGGCACATTAACCTTATAGTTTATCATTTTCGACACCTACACTTAAAGTTTATATTATGTTGTAATATAAATTATTAGATTGCTTACTACATAAGTGTCATAAAATTGTGTTGCATCCTTCGTGTTCTATGTTCACATGCATACAAATCACATTAGCATTAACTCGCAATTGTACTCGCATGATTTAATGGATACCCCGTAAGAAATCCATATACATGTATATATACTTCCAGTTCAATATGATACCATGCGGTAAAGAGATGATCTAGTCACATCCATTCTAACTCTTTTGTTGTACCGCTAAATCCAATCATGTCAATGTATCTAATGCATATTTCATTTTTGTCCTTCGAAAAAACTACATAAGCAACACATGCATGTCAACACTTTTATTATACTTTTCTTCTTGATTTATTATTTCTTCGTCTCTTCTGGTTGTCCTTTCTATATAGTTTCTCTATATATGGAGTTTGTACCCACCGTTTTATTAATATGTACATGGTTCTTACTCCTAAGTCCATGTTGGTAATATTAATGTGTTATTTTCAAATAATGTTCTGTATGTGTAGTTTACTACTGATTAAGGTTTTTAAGTTCCTTCAAGTGAAAGTTTGTTGCATCTGTATATGCTTGGTTCGCCTTTTTGCACGCGGATACTAATCCTGCTTGATTGATCTTTCTTAGTCCAACTCTTATCTTTTATATTCATTTTATTTAATATTTGTATTTAAATCTTTGTCAGTATAATTAGGATGCATCAACACAATTAACGGCCAACATTTTAGTTTATCTAGAGGATCGTGGTGGCTTAAACAAACTCTATCTACCACTAAATTTCCATGTAGACTTTGTATGCTTTTCCTAACCTTTAAGGGTCGCGAGTACTATCATTTTAGAAATAATCCAGTTCAACAACGTCATTTTTTTTACTCTATTTGCGCGGCTAGTTTTGTGACATTCTACGTCATGTCGCTTAAATTTTGAAAGGTCTTCTGAATACAACGTCAACCATTAACATTCATATTGGAATACTTGTAAAGAACAATAAATGGTACTATTGCCAGAAAAACTCTATGAAATATTGCATCAATTTTGTTTACTTAACCAATCCAAATATATTTGTAGACATCTAATGTAGTGCAATTTTGACTGTGCGCATTCATGCCTCCCATGATTTGGTCTTTTTTTAGATTAATGTTGTGTAGTTTTTATCTAGTGAATCCGAGGTATTTATTTCTTCTCCACCAACTAACTTCCCCATCTCAATTTGTTATTTGTAGTAAGAGAAGTATGTCTTAAGAAAAATGTTTATTTTTCCTAAAAATATTTTTGTTAGATGTACTACACTTTATTCCTTAAGTGTATTGCATTTTTCATGAGGTTTGGGTGTGTGAAGACTGAAGACACCAAGGTCGAGAACTCACCATGCAAAACTATCTGTTCTTTTGCTACTGTGCACCGTGAGTTTTATGTTAGTTACACACCAGGAAGGGAAAACCTGATACGGTGCTTCTTTACATCTGTCAGGGGATTTGCTTCCCACAACCGAACTTAATAGTGATAACATGTGAGCCTTATAATGTTATCTTTCTGTACCCGCCCCATCATTCGTGTTAGCATGGTTATGCTATGTCAGATGCTTCCAGGCGTACTTATATTCTTATCTATAGTATTCAAGGTGCATTACTAAGTACATGTTTGTAAGAGTCGCTTAAATATCCAAACCATTGTAATCAATAATGGAGATAATTTAGCCTACGTGGAGGATACTACATATGTTTACATTTGGAGTCTGTTCTTCATCACTATATTACGGTTTATACATCTCATATTTTAGAAAATTATCGAGGCAAAAAAATGACGTCTCAAGGAAAATTACTATACTTCGATATAAATATTACATTCAATATTAGGGTGATGGCAAGAATTTTGGTGTGCAACAATGAACAAACAATGGCAGTGAGCTATGTATCTTGTCACGTAAAACCATATATTTGAATATAAATATATATCTTTTCCATCTATCATTCCTTCCAAAAATATATTTGTTGATGATGAGAATTTCCAGCAAGGATATGTGTCTGAATGTTGATGGCTCATACCTAAATGGCATGCATTCATATGCTCCAAGCAAGCTCTCATCACGTTAATATGTATGGGAATATAAATAACAATGTGTATTCATTTAAACTGCTACAATTTCTTATCTTACTCACAGACCCCATATCTTATTTACCATATGCTAGCTCTCGCTCATGGTACATTTAAGTGATCCCGTAGTTATTCTTATTAGATAATCCCTCTGTTTCATAATATAAGAACGTTTTTCAAGCTAACATAGCTTAAAAAACATTTTTATATTGTGGGACGGAGAGAGTATTTATCATACCTTGTTGCACGCATATACCCTCAGAATGTTTCCATGCTAGTGCCCGCTGTTCATGCAAATCTCAGCTCATCTTTGTCATGATCATATTAGGTTGACCAATTTTAGGAACGATTCATGCTTGACACTATATATTGCGAGTTATGAGACAGCTAGCTATGTGTCCAGTAGGCAAGACTTTGTACGTATTCTTGTAGGTTTTTTGTAATACGTATATATTCTTGACTAACCGTGGCTCAAAAAAACACTACTCGTTTCCTATGCACCACACATGGTGCGTGCTGCAACACTATGCAAATTGCTCCTTGCTCCTCGTGACTTATGAGTCGTGACAGCTGTGGCTCAGCACCAATCACATATGAGAAGGTGACTGCCAGCGCAGCGTCACGGCAGATGCTTTCCATCTCGGCCTGTGTTTTCCGCCTTCCAAGATCTATCTCCGCGCGCGTGACCTGAACCACTCCCAGTTGAGACACAACAGCTGCAGCAGGTACTCGCGATGCCCGTGGGCCGCCTGCTGCTCCTGTAGCACACCATGCACCGTCGTCGTCCGGCACTGCAGCCAGCTCGCTCTGTAACAGCTTCATGGCGGATGCTTGGGAACCCTTTTTGCGGGCGCACTATATACAGGGAGCAGAATGCGTCAAAAGCAAATCCTATTTGGCGCTACAGGCGCCCGTTAACATGTATTCTGCAAACGGGCACCTGCAGCACCCCGTATTGGGCCGGCCCGTTACTGCGTACTCTATTCCGCAAGAAAGAAGGGAGCCGTCGTTGCGACTCGAACCACAGACCTGTTGGATTGATGTTCGATAGTATAACCACCACGACACACAATATGATCTGATAATATTCAACTCTTTCTTTTTATGCATTTGTCACCCGACCTCTGCGCGAGGTCAATCCAAATTGGTCGGCCCAGTCGCGCGATTCCTATGCGAACAGACGTCTTTTTGACGCAGAATGCGTCAAAGGCAAATCCTATTTGGCGCTGCAGGCGCCTGTTAACGTGTATTCTGCAAACGGGCGCCTGCAGCACCCCGTACTGGGCCGGCCCGTTACTGCATACTCTATTCCGCAAAAAAGAAGGGAGCCGTCGTTGCAACTCGAACCACAGACCTGCCGGATAGATGTTCGATAGTATAACCACCACGAGACACAATACGATATGATAATATTCAACTCTTGCTTTGCTTTATTCGTTTCTTTTCTTTTTTCCTTTTTTCTTTTCTTTTTTGCATTTTTTGTTTCTTCTTCTTCCTGGTTTCTTTCCCTCACTGACTTCGTTTTTTTCTTAAATACGTGAACATTCTCAAATTCAATGATTTTTCTAAAATAGATGAACTTTTTTTTTCAAATCTATGAACTTTTAATAATTTTTGTGAACTACTTTTAAAAATTGATTATTTTGTTTCAAAATCGATGAACTTTTTTCAAATTCGATGAACCCTTTTCAAAATCTTTGAACTTTTTTCAAATTCAATGATTTTTTTCAAATTGGATGAACTTTTTTTGCAAATTGATGAACTTTTTTTCAAATTTTTGATGAACATTTTTTAATTTTTGTGAACTACTTTCTTAAGTTGATGAACTTTTTTCAAATTGGTAAACTTTTTTTTTCAAATTTTTGATGAACTTTTTAAAATTTTTTGTGAACTATTTTTGTAAATTGGCGAACTTTGTTTTTAAAATCATTGGGCTTCTCTTGAATAGGGCGATGTTTTTATGCATGTTCATGAACTTTTTCTGAAATTTGTGAGGTTTCATTTTTCTTTAAAAAAATCATATGTTCTCTCAAAAAAAAATGGGCCGGCCCTAGTGGTTAGCTGAACACACGTAGGTAGAGCAGGTAGCGAGTTCTTTATATGGGTACAATATGCGAAGTATTGGATAGTGTTGTTTTCGTATCCTACAACACGCAGTGGCCTTTGGTGCGGTGGTGGTTGTGCGGGGAGAAGCAAGTTTAACAAAACCATGTGGGTTCGAATCCCAGCTCTAGCGTATATTTTCCATGGTTAATTTTCCTTTTCACTTCTACTTTTAGAAGTAGCTGCTGGGCGTAAATTCATAGAAAGAAAGCGTATTGTGACGGTGAACCCGGAGACCCAATCCGTGCTTTATTATTAGGGAGAGATTATATGTTATTATTATAGCAAAAAGACCCGTGCGTTGCAACGAGAGAAAAATGTTCAATTTGTATGTAAAATTGTAAAATTTATGTAAAAAATGTTCAATGTATAGTCTTCTAAAAATACAACGTATATCAAAAATAAATAAACGTATATCAATTGCAAAATTTGTTCAGGTTTCAAAATTTTGTTTGAATTTTCGATATTTATCCACGATTTTAAAAATGTATTCATATTCAAATATTTATCCACCAAAAACATCTCCGAGAACTTGAACCTAGACGGCCACCCCAATCAAGCGAGCAATGCTCACTTGGTAAAGCTCCACAAACTTAATGCTTTTATTTGTTGCAGGGAGCTGTTGGGCCATGGCAGTTGCAGCTTCGGTCGAGGCAGTAAATTACCTCAAGACTTGGCGATCAATCAGGTTGTCAGTTCAAGAGCTCGTCGACTGCAACATAGAGAACTACGGGTGTAATGGTGGCGACTACTGCTATGCTTTCCGCTATGTAAAGGAAAATGGGCTCACAACAGAATCTTCATACCCATACAAGGCTCGGCAGGGTATATGTCGCAAACTGGATAAAAAAGTAGAAGGAAGGATATCGAACTTCCGCTATGTCCGCCGAGACGAGGATGCGTTGGAGAAAGCGGTAGCAAAGCAACCCGTGATCGTCACTGTGCAAGGTGATCATTTGCAGTGGTACAACCGAGGCATCATGGACTACAAATATGATAAAAGACTTACCGGCTGGCACGCTGTCTTGGTCGTCGGTTATGGCACAGACTCCAGAGGTGTCAAGTACTGGCGCATCAAGAATTCATGGGGAAAAAGTTGGGGTGAAGGGGGGTTTGGGAGGATCCGAAGGTATGTTGACGATAAGAGAGGCGCTCTGGGCATTTTCGTTTATAGACCAGTATATCCTGTGCTTAGGACTTGAATGATCTTGTAATGTTTGATATATCCTTTGCTTGTGAATTAATGTCCTGTGCCCGGTTTGATCTGTTTTTATTGTACTTTTGAAGAAATTTCATGCCACTGCCTTCATCTGCGTTGTGACGCTGCTTTGATATTTATATATCTCTATATATCTCAATATCTCAGACACAACCATCGCCCCGCTCGTCCTCCCCCTAGGGCGACTCGGGCGGCCAGAAACCTAGCCGCCGTCGCCGCAAACTCCCTCCTCCTCTCCCTCCGCCACCGCCGGAAGATGCTGCCGGGCTAAGCCCGGGTGCCGACGGCGGTGGCGGGGGATCTCCTCTCTTGCGCGTCTCCGGGGTGGGGCGGACCCCAAGGCGTGCGGTGGCGCGACCGATCTGGGATCTGCGGTGCGGCGGATGGCTGCAGGCGGTGGGACGCCGGCCCGTCCTCGGACGGCGACGGCTTGACGCCGGCCCGTCCTCGGACGGCGACGGCTTGACGCGGCGGAGGCCAGGGCTGCGGGCGCTGCGGATGGCCCTTCGGGCGTCGGCGGCAGCCGGCTTGGCATGCTGCCTTCAGATCGGCGACGGCGGCATGGAGGGCCTGGTGGTCTCGTCGGCGGCACCTCCGATCAGATCTGTTCTGACCGGTGCAGCTGGCGGTGGTGGTCATCTCTTCCGCCAGAGGTGGTCGGCCTGAGGCTAGGTGTTCGGATCCCGGGATCCGTCATCTGGCACCAGCTGCGAGTCGGGGAGACGTAGTTGCCGGTGAAAACGGAGCCGACGGCGGGCGATGGCGGCGTTCCACGTCATTACCTTGATGAAGGCATCGTCATGCGACTACCGTCGACCCACTCGTATTGCTCCAGGGAAAACCCTAGAATCTGGTGTTCCAGACCGGACGATGGCGGTTTCGTTTCTCTCTTGGGAGCATCGTTTTGTGGAGCAGCGCTGGAAGTCAGAGGCAGGAGGTGGAGCGGCTTCGACTTGCACGGAGCTTCGGTGGAGATGTCAAGTCATGCCTGACCGACAGGTGCTACGCTTGGTCATGCCTGATCGGCAAGTGCTACGCACGACAGATCCTCCAAGGGCTTCAAGCTGTGTCGGCTGGTGATACTTGGCAGCATGGCGTTGAGGTGTATCAGTGGCGACCGCGACGTGTTCAGCTGTTTGCGCGCAGGGAGGTGGTGTCGTTGGGCGCCGTGGTGGAGTCGACGATAACTGGACCGAGTAAGGTTGATGCATCAGTACATTTCTGAAGATGGAGCGGTGGCAGTTGGCAGCGGCGGCCTCTGAGAGCACGCCGGACCAGTGTGTGCCCCAGACCCGACACGTGGCTAGGTTGGGGTCTCAGGTCTTAGATGTTAGGCTTGTCTGCGATGTCTGTTTGGTATGAGGCCAAGGCTATCTGCACCCCTTCATCAACTGGATAGGTGATTAGGTGTAGCGACAGTTTGTTGCTTAGACGGCGGCCTTAGTCTTACTGTTATATGACTTTGTAAGGTCTTGTGAGAATAATTAATAAAGTGGCCGTATGCATCGTCCAGATACAGAGGCCGGGGGTCATCCTCCTTTTCAAAAAAAAATGTCTATATCTTTCCTCTCTTCTATTTTTGTATAAAAAGCACCACTGGATCGGTAGCCCGTACATATATTCTCATCCGACTGTTCGCGATTTATGTTGGACCATGCTAATTCATCATCAGGTAATCATTTAATCCTCTATATCATCCATCATTTGGCCCCTACATATAAAACTAATTCACGATTTAAGTTGGACAACAGCCAATCATCATTTGGTCACCATTGAATTTCTCAGAAAAATGTGATTCAACTCCAATAGTGGACTGTTTTGTTTCTAGAAATGTGGCATATGGCCCAGATTTATAAGAAAGCTCAAAATGATTCTTAGTGCTGGAGTAACCAGCTTACAAGGACACGGACTCCTCCCCCCGGCTCTCGGGTCGCCCCTAGCGGGCGACTCGGGAGCGACCCCAAACCCTAGCCGCCGCCACCTCTCCTTCCTCCTCCCCCCGCCCCGCCGCCACCCGAGATCCCGCCGGCTGCTGCGCGTCTTCCGGTGAAGGTGGCGGCGAGGATCTGCTGCCTCATGCCGCTGTGAGGGGCTCTGGAAGCCAGGGCGGCGGTCCTGGGTGGAGATGGCGGCACCGATCTCTCCGGTGGATGGCGCGCGCGGGTGCTGGTCGTCCCTTCCAGCCGCGTGGGTGGCGTGAGGGCGGCGAGGTCTTGCTGCAGCGGCGGGCGGCTCTTCTTCCTCTCGGCCCCTTCCCCTCGCAGTGGCCTCCTCTCCCGATTTGGTGGCTGGCCCGTCAGATCTGGCCAAGGATGGGGTGGTGGAGTCTTGGAACGGGGGAAACCCCTTGTCGATTTCGCGTCGACCTCGACGCCGGCGGTGCTCCGGTGTCGTTCCCCTCTTGAGGGCAGGTCGAGCTTCTAGATCCGTCCCCTCTTCCCCCTTCCTGCTCTGGGCGAAAGTCTTGGCCTTTTGGCCGGACGGCGGAGGCGTTCTGGCATCTCAGTCCTCCCTGGAGGCGCCGTTCAAGGGGTGGTTGGAGGTTGGGTGTGCGGCTTGGTGGTGGGTGGCGGCAGCTATGCTCGGATCCCCTGGTTGCCGGCATTGTTGGTGGCGTTTGGGTCTTCCACATCTTTCAGTGGCTCCCCGCCTTGTCTGCTGGTTGGCTGCCGGCCGGTGGTGGGCGTCCAGCACGGTCTGGACGAAGGGGAGATAGTGGTCTCCCCTCCGGCAGTGGGTGGCGGAGTTGATGATTTCCTTCAAGCGGTCTGGGCCTTCATGTCCACGGCAATTGTCGGCGCAGGGTGGCCTCGGCCCTGCTATTCTGTCTGCTCAAGATTTCCGGCGGCTTGATCGCAGTTTCTCTTGATGCTCTGTTCGTTGCTGCTCCGGGTCGTAGTGAATTTGGCATGTATTTTTCAGTTTTTGGTCAAGTCTTTGCCTTTGTAATTCAGCATCATTGTATCCTAGCCGGTTGATGGCTTCATTAATTTGAAGTCGGACCTTCGTGCCTTTTCTCTAAAAAAGAAAACCAGCTTACAAGGAAGCAACAGAACAACCTAGGTTGTCCCCTGAATATCATGCACAAATAGGACTCTGGGGAAGCAAAGATGAAAGGCCACGGCCAACAAACAACAGAAGATAAGCAAAGTAACACAACACAGACTCAACCAACATCCGGTCTAGCTTCGTCCGTTCCCCTCCAGATGGTGCAAAGCAGGATCTTAAATATCATCATCATCGTGGGCTCTTTTAACTTTACAAGTAGAAGCTGCTTCCATTGCAAGATGAGCGACAAAGCGCTATGAAGTACCTAATCAGGGGAAGAGGCTCCCTCTCCCGACTCCGCCTCGCGCCGCCTCCCCGGGCGGCGGCTGGAGCGGCTCCTCCGCATCCCTCCCTCGCTCCCACCCTTCCGTTCTCCCTCCCCCGCCGCCGCCGGACGGCGCCCCCGGATCTGGCCGAGTGGCTCGGCGGCGGGCCTTCTTTTCCCCCGCGCGCAGCGCCCTTCCCGGGGCAGGGCTCGGCGGCGGGTGCAGCTCGGCTGGAGGTGGTCCGGCGTCCTGGTGGCGGCGGCTGGCGCAGTGGTGGCGCTGCCTCTTGGCGACGGGGTGGCCTGGTGGCGCTGGTGGCCGGCGGCGCGCCCCCGGCCCAGATCTCCCTTAGGGCCCTATCTGGGTCCTAGCGGGCCGGCGCCGACGTGGCCTCGTTGTCTGCAGCTCGGGGAGGAGGAGGAGTGGCTCGGATGTGGGCGGCGGCGCCGACGGCGTGCCGGCAGCAGCGCGAGGGCGGGAGCTTTACGGGCCCACGAGGGCTCGGCCGGGCCTGTGGGCCTACGGGCCTGGTGTGCTCCTGCTATTGCGTCCGGACGGCTAGCGTCACTGACGGTGGAGGTGGGGCCCTCCCGCGTGCCGACGGTACTGATGCCCTAGTCCCGGCTCTGATTCTTCGCGTGTTGTCCTCACTTCGCGGTGTCATGGTGAGACGGTGTGGGGGCCTCTTGACCGTGTAGGCGCTGGGTGGTGGTTGGTTTGGTGGCTGGCTCCGGAGCGCCCGAGGTGCGGGTTGGGATCGGGGGAAACCCCTGTCGGCTTGGTCGACACCGGCGCGGCGGCGCCTGTGGGTGCCAGCTGACCTTCCGGAAGGGCGTCGGGGGCTACCTTTCCTCTCGCCTCGTCGTGTATCGGGGGAAACCCATGGCAGCAGCGTCGTCATCGTCACGATCCTTCTTGGAGGTGTTGATAGGTGCCGGCGCTTCGGAGTCTTGGAACCTAGTGGAAGATCCCGGTGGGCGCAGCGATCGCGAGGCTTCTGCATTTTCGTTGATCCGCCATTGTCGGCATTTGTTTCTTTTGCTCTTTCTCTGTCGTTTCTTTTGGGTGTCACTGTGCTGCTTCCGCCCCAGCACATATCCTTGTACGGCTTGGTTGGTTGCTTTGTATACAAAGCGGGGGGAAACCCTTTTTCGGTAATCAGGGGAAGAGAAAAACGGTTATGAAAAACTAAATCATTATGAGTTGTCGAGATCGCCCACGCATGCAATCCCAATAAGCAGCATCCGCCTTGCTTCAGGCTTCAGGCTTCAGCGTTGGATTTTTAGAACCTGGAAGGCCCTGCTTCATCTTTGGATGTTGTCCATTTTAAAACGAACATCACCGGGATATGTGCCAAAGTGGTTGTCTTCGCAGCGGGTTAATCTGTTAAACAGGAGAGCACCTAGCGTCTAGAACAATTTTTTGAAACATTTGGACTGCAGACTGTGTTGGCTAAAGAGCCTCCTGTCACAAGCCCATTCCATTATTTAATTGATGTCAATATGTTGTGGCAGAAAGCAGCCATGGATGCCGGCTGAGAAGGTGCAGCTCTCCTCTGGTTATTAGAGGATTCAAATATTTCAAGTACATGATTAGCAGAAGTAATCCTAATAACTTTGATTGGCACATATCCCCATGCCAAATCGGACGGCAAGCAGGGGTGGAACCGGGGATCCCTCGTTCTCCTAAACTTTAGGATCGCGTACAGATACATACGAAATCTTCCCAGGAGAGCTGTGCTCGGCATAACCACTGTTTTAAATAGCCTGCTATAGTGTTTACAAAAGGTCTTACGCTAAGAAACTTTGGTCCAAACAAACAAACAAACATTTTAAATAGCGCGCTATAGTTCCGCTATAGAACGCAATAGCATTTGGAAGAGGTCCGCCGCTAAGATGCTAGCGCCCTATTTAAAACTAGGGGCACAACACCAAACAAATTATGATAGGGTACAAAGAAAGAGCAAATGAGCAACATCCTCTCACAGGTTATTGAGCTTACAGTCATGTTGGCATGTGTAACTCGTCTTCACTAGCTCATCAGTGACATGGATCCCCCCCTC
>NC_057800.1:729108090-729138640 GCF_018294505.1 Triticum aestivum | reverse complement strand
AGAGCCAAATAAAATGAGATTTCCAAAGCCCCATCCTGCTCCTTGTCACTAGCTCCAAAATGAATTGTGGGTTTTGCCCTCAGATCAATCACATCAATAACACACAAACACATACGCACGAAAAACATTTGCCAAGAGCTTGTATGATGCACTTTTTCTTTCTTTATTTCTTCTTATGATGTCACGGTTTGGTTACAAGGCACAACCGTTTGTGTATATATAGCCACACCAATCAAATTGACTTGTGCACGACCTCCTAGTACTACTAGAATTAGGACACGCATGACACTATTCAGACTTTGACTAAACTCTATGGCAACTCTGAGGACTTGACGAACTAAAATATGACATGAACAAGCCTAACCTAGTACTACTTAAACTTGAGCATACCATAGACTCAAATATGAGAACTCTATTTTCTTATTTTCTATACCTAAATAGATTACTAACTCAAGATTATGCTAGAACTCGCATGGTAAAGAAACGCGAGTGGATCATGGATAGCCAGAGACTGAGAGCTCACCATGCATGGAGCCATGCATGTGTAGTTTTTTCTTGTTACCATGACTTGTGTTATAAATCTACGAACATAAATTGTATTATCTGCTAAATGGAATTATGCAGAAGTTGGCAAAAATATATTAAGATATATGTAAGAGTTCACTCATTTGCAAAACATGTCCGGGGCAACAACATTATCAGCTTTAGGAATGACTCAATGTGAAAATATCAAACTAATCCCATCTAAATGGAAGAAGGTAATGACATTATGCAGTTCACCAGCAAATCAACCATAGTTTGCGAAGAGCCGCCTTTCTTTATACAGTGGATTGCTTTGTCCTTGAGATCATTTGCTCTTCGCCTCATCTCTCCACCTTCTTCTTCGCGCAACAACTTTCTAATACCCCTTTCAATGTTCCCCCTCTCCAACTTGCCCACTAACTCAAACCCTACCTTCCACACCTCCTCGACATACCTGGCATTTATCAGTTGGTCAGCAAAATGAGGTCTACATATCATCGGAACACCCTCACATATGCTCTCTAACGTCGAGTTCCAGCCGTTATGGGTCCAAAAGCCACCAACTGCTTGGTGCCCAAGAACATCTTGTTGTGGGGCCCAGCTCACCACCATTCCCCTACCTTGTGTCTCTTCCTCAAAGCCGTCGGGTAGGCCTACTTTCCCTGAACCATGAACCGCGTCAGGCCTGATCACCCAAAGAAATGGCATGTGGCTATTGGCCAAGCCCCATGCAGTCTCCACTAGCTCTTCTTGGTCCATGGATGCCAAGCTTCCAAAGCTCACGAACAAAACAGACTGTGCCTCTTGCTTGTCCAGCCAATCCAAACAAGTTTGATCTGGAGACAACAGGCTGCTCTGGGCACCTGAAGATATCTTGTAAAGAGGACCAATCGCATACACTGGGACACACACACCATCGACGATCTTTTGGAGCTCGACATCTTCGAGGTCGTTGAAGGTGTTGAGGATGACACCTGAAGAACACTTTGCCGATTCCACAATGCGTTCTAGGCAGGTGGTCATCGTTTCATGTGGAGTTGTGGTTGAGAAGACCATGTCTTGCAGCTGGAGTGGTGGGAGATCATCCAGTGCCATGTTCAAGTGCGAATGGTCTGAAAATTTGGAAAGAAAATAATCAGCCGTTGGGTGATATATGTGAGGATGAATGTGTATTATTTGGAAACTAAGCACCTTAAATGTGAGTCTAGTTTTATGCGATTGCTAATGCTATAGTTGGTGATTAATAGGTACAAAATAAAGCCAGTGCACCAGGTTGATCCAATCGTGAAGTTTGAGCGAAAACATAGTCGTCTATCTACTACGTAACCTGTAAAAGTTTATATTTTTCCATGTATACTATCATAGATTTTGAAACATTTGAAATTGTAAAACTTTGGCACTTATTTTTTTTCATACAAATATGCTTGTATGAAACTATAAATGATTGTATATCTAGGTTTTCCCCATAAATGGATGTATTATTTTCAATTAATATGAACATTTGGCAAATATAGTTCAAATATAAGGATTTTCATACGAAAACAAAGTTATACTTTCTTTCACTCTTCCAAAAATACTACTCTCAGTTTTATTCTTAACTTCATATGTAAAGTAGAGCTGCATTGTTGTTTCATCCTAACAAAAAACAAACTGTTAGCTTTCTTCTTTTTCTTAATTGAGCTGAGCATTCTCTAGTAATCACAAGAGCACATCGCATAACGACATAACAATAGTGCTACATGTACTTGTGTGCATGTTAACTGTGGCCATGCGGAAAGCGGTGCTAACTGTTAACTGTTTGTCTGTTAGTACGTAAATACCTTGTGGCGGGAGGAGGCCCTTGTCGCAGAGCGCCGGGAAGGCCATGTAGGCCACGAGGCAGGCGGCGCCACCCGTGCGCAGCACCAGCGTCGGCACGCCCAGCCGGTCGGCGACCACCTGCATCCCCCGGAGATTAGAGTCCAGCACCAGGCACGCCGGCACCCCCTCCTCATCCTCCAGCACCTCGCGGAGGCTGTTCTGGAAAGGGGTCTGCAGGCGCTCGTTGATGCGGAGCAGCGCCCCGGCGAAGTCGGCGTTGCTGCCGGTGGGGACGAGGTCGGCCGTCGGCACGCCGGCGCCGACGGGCACGAAGCGGTACCCGGCGGGGCGGCACGCGGGGTCCGGCGCGTTGAAGGCGGCGTGGAAGACGGTGACGCGGAGGCCACGGGCGTGCAGCACGTCGGCCAGCTGCAGCATCGGGTTCAGGTGGCCCTGGAACGGCAGCGGGAACAGCAGCACCCGCCGGGTGCCACCGCTCGCCGTCGCCGGAGCCTTCTCCGCCGCGCTGGCCACCATGGCTTTTGTTAGGAAGGGGGAGGAGTGCCTGATTGCTGATGGAGATATATATGGATCCATATGGTATAGCGTTGGGCTTTATTATAGAGAAGGAGAAGGGTAAAGGTGAGCATGATTTGGATGGATTTGGATTGGATTGGATCGAAATAAAAGAGAATCGAGGCATTAATGAGCGCATTGAATCGGTTAGAGCGGGAGAGAAGGATGGAATGGATGGATACAGGATGCCAGCACGACACGAGGATTCCATGAGGTGTTTCTTAAGGGAAATGCGTCATTTTCCTAATCTAGGCGATTTGGGTCGACATAAAAGAGGATCAGAGGGGTTAATGAGCGCATTATTTGGATGGCTGGATGGATACGGGATGCCAGCATGAGGATTCGCGCGCGGAGTTTGTTTAGGGAAATGCGTCATTTCCATTACAAAACAGGGGGTACCAGCTCACGGTTTTCAAATCACACTCTTGCCGCTGCACGTACTACTCGTTGGGATACTCCCTCGATCGTTTCCTAATTAGCTCCTCTGGAGTGTGATGGAAGCGTCTCAACCCGTCCGTCTCGGGGGCCATGTCGGTTGTGTTAATAATAAGTTGGGGCTTAATTATCTCAGTCGTGTTGGTTACGCACTTAATTTCAAATATCAAGGAGAGTAATAAGGAGGAAGTGGTATCCCTAGTTCACCAGGGTTAAGTCTTGGTGCTCGCATTTATCCTGCATTTATTTCAGAATTTCCGGCGATGCGCGTTGCGTTCAGTAGAAGGAGACGTTCCCGTTGAGTATGAGACGTCTACAATGACTTCGTAAAATCGCAAGATGATATGTCGGCTCAGTCTATCGAACGTGCTCATTGGAGTAGGATGTGCATGTGTGCGTTCATAAGATTCATACCCGGTCCTGAGATTTCGGGGCCCCGGGGTGAATCTAGAATATGGGCCCTTTAATATAATGATCAAGATAATGAATATATATATCTATATAGAATGTTATAAATGAACAACTAATTGCATCAAAAATCATATCCATGTTAAGTAATTTATGAATATATTTGATGTTTTTAACATTCTTAGATGCAAAGTCACCAATGATGTTGCTATTTGCGGAAAGAGAATAAGAGACATACCCAATGTAAAGTTTGGCGGTCACAATCACCAACGGGCCTGATGTGGTCTCCTCTTTGTCACTCGACCTCTTAACTCGGCGGTGTGGGGGTGACGATGGGGCGTCTTCAACCAAGATGCACGGAAGATCAAGCATTGGTCATTGAAGATCACACATGTTATAAATCCAAAATGTGGGTACCATCTTATAAGCCAAATTAGGCTACTGATGATGCAGGATAAACCGAACTTGTGGTATGGCGAAACCGATAGCAAAGAAAATTTTATGACTTAAAATGTATAATCAACCTGAAAATATAATAATAATAATAATAATAATAATAATAATAATAATAATAATAATAATAATAATAATAATAATAATAATAACTACAATGATCCTATATTAACATACTAAGGCCAAGGTTGGATATATAACACGGACGTCACTATATAACGTTCTTAGAATAATCGGCCATCAACTTTTAATATGAAATAAACTATTAAAAATATATGAATTATTATTAATCTTCGGAAACACTAACGCCCACACGTGTGGCACTGTTGTAACTCGCCCACGCGCGTGGATCACCGTCCAGTTAAATTTGCACGAATCTTTACACATTGAGGCAGTTTTCACGTGCCACGTAGGACGAAGCTGGTGTGTGAGAGTTTTGGCAGCTCGCCCGCACGCTGGTTTCTCGCACTGATCTTTTGGTTCATGTTCGGGCCGAACGACGCGCTACCGCACAAATCTTGGAGCATCTCCAGCCGTTGGCCCCTCAGGGGGCGCTTAAAATCGCCGCCTGGGGGTGAGCCGGCGCAAAAATTGGGCCTGGAGGCGAGTTGGTCCCCAGCCGCCGGCCCCAGGGCCGCCCCCCAGGCGCGTTTTAAAATAAAAGAAGTTCGGCACAGTTCGGCGAAGTTCGGCTTAAACATGATAAATTTCGGCCAAACACGTTAAATTTCGGCCAAACACGATAAATTTCCGTGAAGTTCGCGGATTTTCATTACATAGCACATATATATAAACTAATCTAAACAAAAAACTGGCTGAAGTCGCTGCCGTCACCGCCATCGTCATCGTCGTCCTTCTCCTCCTTGACGCGGGCGCCCCTGCTGGACCCCTTCCCGGCGTCGCCATGGCGGACTGGTGGCGGCGTGTCGTCGTCGTCGTCGTCGTCGCTGACGTAGATGACGATGACTCCTCCTTCGTCGCGGCCGCGCCGGCGCTCCGCGAAGCGAAACAGGGCGGTGCACTGGCGCTCCTTCTCCATCGCTATGGAGTCCCTGCGCGCCCATTCCAGGGCCGCGTCGTCGTCGAGCTCCGTCGTCTTCACCGGCGCGAGCCCCGGCTCCGTTTGGCTTGACGAAGCGTGGAGGAGGAGCCGACGAGGAGGCGCGCCGACCGCCCTCGTTGATGACGATGCCGGCGCTGCGAGTGCGCCGGCCGAGCAGCGTCTCCGCCGCGGGCTCGGCCTTGACGCCGAGCAGGGCCGGAGTACCGGAGGAGTGCGATGAAGATCGCGAGGAGGAAGAAGAGGAGGAGGACCCGAACCTCCTTGGTGCCCAAGGCCCGGCGCGTCGGTGCTGCGCTGGGGCGGCCACCCTCGCCGGGTACGCCAACGGCGGGTCGTTGCCGCCCTCGAGGTACGTCAGCACGCCCTCGAGTGTGCGGCTGGGGATGCCCCACCACAGGTGGCGCCCCTCGCTGTTCTGCCGGCCGCCGACCACCGGCGCACCGTTGGTGGACGCCAAGCGCTGCTGCTGGCGGCGCTCGAAATACGCCGCCCAAGCCGCGTGGTTGTCGGCGGCGTACTGGGGGAGGGAGAGCTGGGCGTCGGTGAGGGAGGCACGCACGACCTCGACCTCCTCGGCGAAGTATTTGGACTTCGCCACGGCGTCGGGCAACGGGGGAATGGGCACTCCCCCGTTGCTAAGTCTCCACCCCATCGGCCCGGCGCGCATGTCTGACGGCGCCGGGATGTTCGCCTGGAATAGGAGCCAGGACTCCTGTTAGCGGAGCGAACGGTGGCCGAAGCCGTTGGCCGCCGCCTCGTCTCCGGGGAACGTTCTGCCATGGCGACGATCTCGCGATAGGTAGAGAGGGAGAGGAAGGGGCTGGGCGGCGGCGCTTGGGAGAGGTAAAGGGAGAGGGAGGGGCTGGGCGGCGGCGAGGGGTGGGGCTGGTGTGGGCACAGGCGAGTGAGGCCATCGGCTATATAGCCGCGCCGCACCCATGTGTACGCGTGCGAGGGAGGGGAGGCGTCGGCGCGTCGTCCCGTGACGCGCCGCCCGTGAGGAATCAATGGCAAGGCTGCCCGAAACGCGGACGCAGGTGGTGCATGGCTGTCGTCAGCTCGTGCCGTAAGGTGTTGGGTTAAGTCTCGCAACGAGCGCAACCCTCGTGTTTAGTTGCCACTATGAGTTTGGAACCCTGAACAGACCGCCGGTGTTAAGCCGGAGGAAGGAGAGGATGAGGCCAAGTCATCATGCCCCTTATGCCCTGGGCGACACACGTGCTACAATGGGCGGGACAAAGGGTCGCGACCTCGCGAGGGTGAGCTAACTCCAAAAACCCGTCCTCAGTTCGGATTGCAGGCTGCAACTCGCCTGCATGAAGCAGGAATCACTAGTAATCGCCGGTCAGCCATACGGCGGTGAATCCGTTCCCGGGCCTTGTACACACCACCCGTCACACTATAGGAGCTAGCCATGTTTGAAGTCATTACCCTTAACCGTAAGGAGGGGGATGCCTAAGGCTAGGCTTGCGACTGGAGTGAAGTCGTAACAAGGTAGCTGTACTGGAAGGTGCGGCTGGATTACCTCCTTTTCAGGGAGAGCTAATGCTTATGCTTACTGGGTATTTTGGTTTGATACTTCTTCACGCCCAAAAAGAAGGCAGCTACGTCTGAGCTAAACTTGGATATGGAAGTCTTCTTTCGTTTAGGGTGAAGTAAGACCAAGCTCATGAGCTTATTATCCTAGGCTTATCATGAGCTTATTATCCCCGGCGGCAGCCTTGCCATTGATTCCCCGCGGGAACCGAGGCCGTTTGGGAAGACGAGGCGCCGTCCCGCTGACGCGGCTTTTTCGCGCCAAAACAGCTCGCCCCGGCGCCCTCGGACGCCCCCCAGCGCGCCGGGTTCGGCCTGGGTCCGCCGGCGTTGTTTTCGGCCCAGGCCGGCGAAAATCAAGCTCTTGGGGTGCGACCGGGCCGTTTTTTCGGCGCCGGCGCGAAAAAATCGCCTGTGGAGGCCTTCCTGGGGCGCGGCTGGAGATGCTCTTTTCCACTCCTCCCGTGGGTTCACTCTCTCCCCTTCCTCTCGAGCTCGTGCGGCGGAATTTTGAGAGACCACCGCGAGAGGAGCTCGTGCCTGTGGCTGCGTCGGTGGCCTACTCAGACCCCGCGACGGAGGAGCTGCTCATGGACGCGTGCGCGGCTCTCCCAAGCGCTCCTGCTCGGTGGCTCCGGCGACGCGCGCTGGCGGTGAGGAGCGGCGGGAAGGAGATGGGGGTGATGCGTTCGACGACGATGGCCACCCCTACTACTGTCCTCGGTGTTGGCGCTCGTTCCTTGCCTGCGACGACGGCGCCGCCAGGAACGGCGCCCTCCGCTCTTCCCCACTGTTCTGGCTTGATCTGGTGGCAAGGGTGCTCAGGAGCGATTCGTCGGCGGCGGGGGAGGCGGAGCTCGACAAGGAGGTGAGCGAGGTCGTGTGTCTCGCGGCCGAGCTGCTTGTTGTCGGGGGGAACGTTGTCGTCTTCATGCACTGCGCCGTCAGGGAGATGGTCACCGGGAGGCGTAGGGGTCCGAGGGAGAGGCCACGGAGGTGGGCAGAGGTTGACGACGAGCTTCCGTGCTTCACCATCGGCATGAGGCGCAGTTGGGCCAGGAGGTGGACGAGGCCCTGCTAGTTGCAGCGGAGCTGCTCGTCGGCGTGGACGACGTCTTCTTCGTGTGTGTCGCCGATGGGGAACTGCTCGCCGGAGTTCGTCACGAGCTCAGGTATTCCGCTGTTTCCCAGTAGCCATCTAATCTTTTCCTCATCTACCATGGCCGCCAGCTCGAATTCTTCTACGGGCCTGGGACGAGCACGATCCCACTACGTTTCATACTGCAATCTCAGATATTGGTTTTACAATTTTTGCATGGATAATCTGTAGTTGCCACGCACATTCCCGGTATGCCGTGATGAAAAGTTTGATATGCACACCTACTGCAGTTCTTGCCATGTTTTTTGCTTAGAAAGAACATGGTTTAGGGAGGAAACAAGTGAACTACATTGGACATGGCAAAAAAAACATGGCCGTTTTTTAATATGAGTTGTTGACATGGATATGACATTTTTGCCATGGCAAAAAACATGGCAGTTTTTTGATACTAGTAGTTGATGGATAAATGCTTTGAGTTTTTTGCCATGGCAAAATTCTGGTTCAATTGCCATGGAAGAATTTTTTGGAATTCATCCCATGACAAATTTGTATGACATCATCTGACTAAGGTAATAGAGCATGGCAACTTAATTTCATGGACCATGCCAATTTTTATTTTTTTATTTGCAAATTTATTCTTTTTCTAGATAATATGGCAACTCTAGTGTTTACAACAGGGCAATTTAACTTTTTTATTTTGGACCACGATTGCCATGGCAACATGAAAATTTTAATTAAAAATAATATGGAATTTTTTTAATGAACTCGCCATGGAAATTATTTGTTCATAATTTGTTCCTTTTCTACATGCAGACATTGGTCATGACATTTTTGCCATGGCAACTTTCTTAACCATGGCAAAGAAATCTTCATCGTCATGGCATATTTTTTATTTGAACCATGTTAAATTCATACTTCATACATGGCAAATTTATTTATTACGGGGCATGGCAATTGTAGTTTATGGGGCATGGCAAATTCATGCTTCATAACATGGCAAATGTAGTCATGGCAAAAAAAACTTGAAACCTTTTGTGATGAATCCAATATAGAAACTTGCCATGGCAGAAATCTTACAAGTATTGCAATGCCATCAATTCAAAATTTGCCATGGTTCCATCCTAAGTCCCCACGACCACTACAAAAACTTTTCATGGCAAAAATCTTATATTTTTTGCCATATCATCAGTTCAAAATTTGTCATGGTTCCAACACAAAGTTTGCCATGTCAAAATCTTACAACTTCTTGCCATGGCAAAATTTTACAACATTTGCCATGTCAAGTTCAAAAAACTTAAAACGCCATTGCAAAGCATGGTATTTTAAGAGAAAGTACCATGGCAAATTTTTATATACATTTGCCATGGCAATTTTTTATGTACATTCTGCCATGGCAATGTATTAATTATACTTTGTTTTATACATGGCAAATTTCTTTTATATAAGCATGGCATTTTGAAATATGCATCTGCCATCGTAATTTTGGTCCTAATTTTGTTTTGGTGTATGACAAAATAACGTAACATGATTAAAATGACGTAATGATGTTTTCGGCCACGGCAAATTCGTGCTCCACTTTAGTTTTTTTTTCAGCCAAGGCATTTTTGCCATGATTTGGATAGGTTTTCATACCAATTTTTGCCATGTATAATGGTAAATTATTCTTTTGTGTCTTCATAACATAGCAAATTCATTTTTTTGTTCATACGGCAAATTCCATTTTTTATCACATGGCAAATTCATTTTTTCATATGGCCAATTCTATTGTTGTCACATGGCACATTCTTGACATTTTATATTTTTATATTTTTTTTGTTCATAACATGGCAAATTAGTTTATCTATGGTCATATGGCAAATTCATTTAAGTTCTCATGGCAAACCCATACCATTTTTCTTTCAGGTTACCTAGGCCAACAGGGGACGAGAAATTGGATCAGCAGCTGGTGGTTTATTTTCTCTCCAGTGGATCAGTAACCATGGCAATTTTTACACTGAACTCTATTTTTGATCGCAAGGAGTTCCTTTTTCTTCTTCATTTTTTACTGTTTTTTCCTCGTGCTTTTTATTTCACGTCTGGCAAGAGGCCCAGGAAAATGGGCTCTTAGGCCTTTTTAGATCGCTGAGGTCGTTCCGAACGTCAGGGGGTTATCGTACCCGAAGGACTCGTCCGGTACGCTGGTCCTGCTGCCACACGTGTGGGCATTTTAATGTTCGCCCACCCAGGGCTGTGTGGGCTGTCTCCTGGGTACACCACACGACTCGTGTGGGCGGGTGTCCATTGTGCCACACGTGTGACAGTTATCGGCGTCCTTAATCTTTTTAGGATAAATTGGTCGTTGATTCCATCCTACACAAAAGGGATTGCACCAACTAGATTAAAAAGGGGGGATTGCTAATTCGGCTGAACCAGTATTTTTGAATTGGAGCTGACTGTGTGACCCACCTCTATCTTCCAGAAAATGAATTGTTTTTTTTTTTGGAAAAAGTAAAGGCACTGCTAATTCAATTGTTCCAACTAGCCTAGTCTGGCCCACCAGGCTACCACACAAGACCTGGTCTGGCCCCTTCCGGGCCGGTCCTGATAAGATTGAGTGTATGCGTGTATATATGAGTGCTTGTGTCTATACTGTGTTCAAAATAAAAACAAAAGTAACAAGGAAAGCTACCAACCGGATTGACATGATCCTAACCAACACGCGCACGCACGAGCTAATCCAGCATGTTTAGAGCGACACAATAGTTCAAACTATAGTCGGCTCCTTTTGTAGTGAGGACGTCCTTAACCCAAGTACATCTGAACCCAATTTTTAGAAGTGTATTTTAAATGCGTTATAAAATGTAAAAAAAAATCAAAACAAAATTTCATGCATACATCTTCATCTAATATTTGTGCGGCACAAAAGTTTGACAAAAAAATTGTTTCTTTTATTTGCCTCCGCAAAAAAGAAAATTTCCAGTGCTTCTAAATAGCATTCCACAACATACATGTTTTGCCTTTTTGCACATGCCAAAAATTGTTGTTTTTCCCCAAAACAATTTGTGCACACATAGAACTTGGAAAATGTATGCATGCAACTTTTTTCCAGTTTTTTGACATTTAAAAATGTTTCTTCCGAAGTGTGTGCATCTGACCCGGATTCATCCATCTATTTTTCACTCCATTTATCACAACTTGAGATCACGTATGAGTTCTTTCAAGCTTCTCGCATGGGCAATGTTTTATAAAGTCATGTTGACATCACGTTTGAGTTCTTTCAAACTTCCTGTGTGGGCAATGTTTTATTAAGTCAATCAAATGTCTAGCAACTTGTTGGCGATCCTTTCTAATACTCCGTCCTGTTAGTGGAGATCCATTTGACCCAAGTGGAGTTGGGTGGTAGGTTTAGTCTCACATTGGGAGTTCAAACACAGTTTGAGTAGCGAATATAACCTTCTGGTCCTACCATTAATTGCACCTTCATGTTAACATTTTTAGAAGAAGCGATAACGAAAGTGTAAGATGGGTGTTATGTCCAGTTGGCCACCCCATAACTGGGTCGGCCATCGAGCGAATTTAGGCCATGGTGCTAAGTTTCTCTCATAAAGTAAAATTCTACTTCAATGTGTGCTTGGTCCTGGCATGAAACGCGAGGTCTGCATATGCTCAATGTGTTCTTGACATACCTCAAAATATGATTTGCAGATATCCAATGAACTAGCACATTTCACTTACAACAAAATGGACATCATGTCTAGTGAGAGTCGAGTAATGAAGTGCACCAACTATGCTCATGTATCTCGTCTTATCGTTTTGTCCCAAGGGTTCGCCATCAAGCACCAACAACTTCTCAATGCGAGTCAAACACTAGGTTGCATTTTTTTTCTTGTGATAGCATCGTCAGTCTTCTTAACTTCAATTCCTAGGGAAAATGTAAATCTCCCAAGTCCTTCATGGCAATGTGTGTGCATGGATATTTTAACAATGTTGTTATTCATTTGATGAGATAGTGAATATTATGCCATTAACATAAATAAGCACAAAAATAAATCATTCTAGAGTTATTATAGATGAATAGTTAAGTATCAGAATTTGAAGAGATATAAGAATTTGTTCTGGTTCCAAAATTTGATCACAAATTCAAGAAATGCTCCTATTTTTAATATTTTTTTTGCAAATTCAAAAATTGTTCGGGGAATTTCGATTTTTTTTCACATTTATTAGATTTTGTTCACCAATTCAATAAAATGGGAATATCCAAAAAATGTTCCCACTTTCTAAATTAGTTCACATCATCAAAATGGTCGTGTTTTTTCAAAATTTGACCATGAATTCTAAAAATGTTCTGGGGAATTCAAAAAATGTTCACGTCTTGAAAATTTCATTTGTAATTTTGAAAAATGTTCGCGCTTTCAGTTTTTGTTCCTGTTTTTCAGAAAATGTTTTGCATTTTCAAGAAATTATTCTTGATTTCGGAAAAAATATAGTTTTCATGTTGTTCCTTTCTTTTGATATTCCCAAACTGTTTCAGGTTTAAATTTTGCTATAAAATATGAAAATGTTTGCATTTCAAAACATATTATGTTTTTTCAAAAAGAAAATCACGTTCAAAATTTCAAAAATAATTATAAATCTGTTTCGGCGTATAAGGTGGACTGCCATTTTATGTACGATATCCCAAGAATTATGGTGCCTATTAGCGTTGCTCATTTGCAGTAGGTTATCTGTACGATCTTGCCGCTGATGTGTGTTTCTTTTTAGTATGGCGCCTCAACTCTAACACGAGAAGTTGACTGTCTCAGTGGCTAGTACAGCGCGCCATTGATGACGAAGTCGCAGGATCTATTCATGGCTCAGGCGTGCTCTATATTGTTTTGTGTTTTTTCATCTCGCGATGGTGCCACGGGAAATGGGCCGGCCCAGGTTAGCGCCGCCCTGTGCGATACGTCAGCACTTTGCCGCACCGAGCGGCGTATAGGAGGTCCCCACTTGTTTCCCCACCGAGGTAGCAAGTTCGATTCTTAGAAGGTCTCTCACTTGTTTACAGTCCCACATGTTCTCAGTTTTTTATGGCAAGATTATTATGTACATATAATATGCTTCCACATCACATGTCCTGAATCTTTTTTCCGAAGAAACATGTCCTGAATTTTATATAGGAAGTATATTTAATATAAATATGCTCCCATGCTAATATTTATAAATTTCAGAAACAAATTCAAAATTTGTTCCCTATTTTTGATAGATTAAACAAATGAATTGGTGCGTACATATTGGAAGTAATTCCAATTTGAGTCATGTATGTATCTCAATTAAGTTTCAAATAATTCAGAAAAAATGTTGAAGCAGACCTATGTAGAAGCTTATGTCATAGGCAAAGATGGATGAGTAAATTGATTGAGTGAAAATTTGAACTTATGTCTGTAAGCATTGTGGCACTCTTTTTTTTTAAATAAAAATATAGTTTACATTATATCTTATTTCTCTAACGTTATATAGCTTGCAACACTCTGCGGAAACACACGATTATATTGGTCACTGTATCAACAGTTGGTAACACACCCGGAGCAGCACAAACTTATATTTTACTATGGTAATGGCCCGGTAAAACATTCTCGAATCTTATCAACTATGTGTTACTGCCGCAAGGCCACACACATGATGCGTTACTGCAATTTTGCTCTATAACACATTTTTCTATATGTTACATGATTGTGTTACTTAATCTTTGTTTTGTTGTAGTGCTAAATTATACAACATTTGGCTTAGTCACTTCACTGCCAAACTAATACCCTAGCGATGCCAAACTCCTAAGTTTGCCAACCACGTCAAATTTATTTTCTAGAAAGCAAAAGAAGGTGGAGGGGATGAACTGACCGATGATTTGTAGTCAATGTCGTGGAGGGTATGAAGCCTAGCGGTCTGTCATTTCTGCCTCCACTGTCGCCGAAACCCTAGCGATGCAAATCAAACGAACACAAATCAAATCAAATTGGAGGTCAACGAGCGGCAAGACAGGGAGAGTGAAGATTAGCTGTTACATCTGCACGAGAACCCGATAGAATTGGAGTGGCGACAGAAAGGATAAGGACAAAGGAACAAAGAGAACGCGGGCAGGGAGAGAGGGAGCGAGGGCAGAGAGAGAGAGAGAGCGAGATTTTTTTGAGAACAGATAGAGCGATCGAGGTGGGGGGAGGGGGCCGTTGGTCCCTAGGTTTTGAGTTTTTGAACCCCACTGCCTCCGGCTAATTTATGGGTTGGCCCAATATGCCACAACTACTAAAAACAAAGAAAAGACTCAAAATAATAAAAATCTAAAACTATTTTTAACTTAAAAAAACAATTAAATACTAAATATATTTAAAAAATCAAGTCTCAAAATATAATATAAGAATGTTCACATTGAGAAAATAATATTATTAAACACATTTTAATCAATTAAGAATAAATAATTATAAATAAAAGTAATTCCAGAAATTAGACCCCACATCATATAGTGCTGACGTTGCAACACATGACACGCCACAACTAAACATAATAGTGTTGTCGTTTCGTGTTATACCACGTCACCACTATATTACACCTTGTAAGACTGTGGGTCCCACATACCTGTGACATTCAACTATTTTTCAATGCCGCCACTATGGTCCTAGTAATCTCGTACCAAATATGCCAACACCACTACTATTTGGAAAAAATAGTGCCGGCGTTGATTAGAAATGGCGCGCCACCAACAAAAGTTGTGGCTAGCCATTTCTCCACTTATGTATGCTTGAATAGTTCTTGGATGTAGGGGCCGTACTCCACCACTTGAACTCCGCTTGGTGGTGCATGATTCAATTTGTTGAAGCACCTGGACCATCAATTGCATTGGTCATGAATGGAGCTCCAACGATGCCCAAGAGAACCTTGTGTCGTGGAATTGTCACGGCAGATGTCCTCTTGCAAGGACTTAGTCGTGGAGCCATCGCAACTAGGAAGCTTAAAGGGGTTAATCGGGACAAGGGACACGAGAGGTTTATACTAGTTCGGCCCCTTACGGTGAAGGTAAGGCCTACGTCTAGTTGGGTTGGTATTGCTTGAGGTTTCGATGACCAGGGAGCGAGATACGCTATGCCCGGTTCTCGATTGGTTGTTTTCTTTTCCTAAGCCGCCAGCGGGTCGTCCCCTTATATACACGGGTTGACGCCCTGCGGCTTACAGAGTCCCGACCGGCTCATAGATAATGTTCAGCTTGGTGACTAATTAATTCTACCTTACAATACAAGTCATGCTATCATGGCGGTTTATCTCTATGGGCTTTAAGTCGCCTGTGGGCTTTAGACCCTTTATTGAACCGCCATCTCCATGCTTGGTCTTGGGCTTTTTCTGATGAATACTCATTGTATAACCCGGCCCCTCCTGGGCGGCTTACACAATTAGTTATATCCCCAACATTAGGCCCTAGATTGATTTGAACCGGTTCATGTCAATCTTAAAATACCTTAAGAAATAAATCTTCAGTCTTCTACCTGTGCAGAGGTTTTAATCCGCCATGACGTCATCTTCTGGATCTGCGTTAACCCGCCGTGACGTCATCTTCAATTAAATTCATATTTTACTCCGTCATATCCTCCAACGGATCTTTGTCTTTACTGACCCTTCCGAAAGCCGAGGCGTCGGAGCCGCTGGATAATGATGTTTGGCCTCCCCGTTTCTCGCGCCATCTCAGTCGGCCTTCCCTTATAAATAGGCACGACCTAGGTCTTCCATTTCCCCCTCTTTCAGTCGTCTTCTTCCTCGCACTCCCTTCTCTGCTGCTCGAGCTCCGCCGCCGCCGCCGTCGAACCCCTCGTCTTCACTGACTCAGGCCGCTGCATCAACCTAACTCTGACCAGAAATCGACGGCGAACCTCCGCAGCTCATCTACATCCGTGAGTTTTTCTCCTTCTCTTTCTTAGATCTGCATTGGATCTTTTTTTTAAGTTTGTCGGCGTTCATCGCCGCCCGATGCAAACCCTCGCTAATTTTCACCTCCAATGCCATGTTTAGATTGTAAAAACAACGCAGAACTGCTGCGGTAATTGTTTGTGCTTGTCTTGCATAGAAAACAGATCTCATTTCCCTTGTTTGGAATCCCTCTTTGAATGTATGAACTTCTCTGCACTGTTTTTAGGTCTAGAAATTTTTCTTTCCAGAGCAACCGTTTGATCCAAAATAATAATTGCAACTTGTGAAACCTGTTTGTTCCACACTTAGCCAAAAATTGCATCTGTTGAATCTGTTTTAGCCATAGTAGTCCATGTGACCGGTTTAAGACAACACCGGCTGTTGGCACCGCTTGCTTCCGGCGACTTAAGAAAATTTTAATTACCCTTAATTCCTGTAGAAACTTAAATACCATTGCATATCTACCCATATGTCATTAGGCCCCTTCTTAAGCCGCCACCTTGAAAAAATCAATAATGCTCTCCTCCGGGTTATGAATTGAGCCGGAAAAATTCTTTTATCTTGTTGTAGGCTTCGATTTACGCAATGGCACCCAAAGCTCCCAAACCTCCGGTGACCTGCAATTGGGTCCCGTCCATTGTCACAGAAAGCAAATTGTCCGAATTTGTGAAGTCTGGCTATTTGCCCAAGAAGGATGTTATGTCCTATCATGCTCCTGAGCCATCTGAAGAAAACCCTCAACCCAAGGAGGGGGAGGTGATCATTTTTACTGATCATATGAGCCGGGGATTTGCTCCACCCGGTTCAAATTTTTTTAGGGAAGTTCTGAAATTCTTTGATCTAAGGCCTCAAGACATCGGACCCAATTCCGTGTCAAATATATGCAACTTCCAAGTCTTCTGTGAGGTGTACCTTGGAGAAGAACCTAGCTTGCTTTTATTCAGAGAGCTATTTTACTTAAACCGGCAGAACGAGCGTGCCAACGGGCCCAGTCTAGAGCTTGGTGGTATCTCAATTCAGCGGCGAAGAGATTGCCTTTTTCCTTACGCTGAACTGCCGAGTCATCCCAAAGATTGGAACCAGACGTGGTTCTACTGTCAGGACACTTCTCCGGCTGGCGAAAATCCACTGCCCGGCTTTCGTGCCTTGCGCCTTGAATCCAACCACCCGCTGCCGGACAAATTGACTGCTGTTGAACGTCTGCCACTCACCCCCACTATCAAGAAAATCAAAGCTCTTTTGGGGAATGGCTTAGATGGCATCGACCTGGTCCGAGTCTGCGTTGCTTGGAGAGTGATTCCGTTAAGCCGCCGTCCCTGCTTAATGTGTACTTACTCAGGCAAGAAGGATGATCCTCAGTGTCATAGTCCTGATGACTTACCAGATGATGTGGTGGAGGCTACAACCCAGTCCTTGTTGAAAGAGGGCACGGTGACCAGTAACGCCTTCGGCTTACTGCCCTTCTGCAAGAAGAACCCGACCCGTGCAGTAAGTCATCAGCCTCAATGATTACTCTTTACTATGTTATACCTTATTTTTACTCATAACCCTTTACGATCATTCACATGCAAATGACAACTTCTGGAAGGTCCAGTATGAACATGAGGCGGCCAAACAAGCCAGGGCGGCCAAAAGGCCCGAAAGAAAAGCCACCAAGACAGGGACTTCGAAGAAAAGGAAGCCAAGCGCCTCAGAGATGTTCCAACTTGATGACTCTGATGATAATGAAGAAGAGGTAACTTTTAACTTCCCTTACTCTTTTATCATCACCTTGCTGACATTATTCCCCTTTCAGGAAGACACGGGAAACAGCCAACCCGTCGAGGAAGAGGTAACTATAATCTCCTCCGACTCCGAGCCTTGCCGCGGCAGAAAACTCAAAGAGTGACCCAGAAAGTAAGATTTTCACATCCTTTGGCTTACCAAGATCCTCAATTTCTTTTGAAGTGACAGCAATTTGAAAGCCGGAGGCAGACCCGGACCAGCAAGGATGCAGAGCTCTCCTCCGGCTTGCCTGAGCCAACCAGGAAACGTTGGACTGAGGTTATCTCCAACTTACATCATGTTTTACCTTTGGCGGGTTTAATCCGTCAACCTCTCAATTTATCTGAATCCAATTATCAGGATACCTCTCCTTCCTCCAGCGAGTCTATGCAGTCAAACATGCCGACTTTTAAAACTGCCCCTGGGTAATGTCAATTTATTTACCTTATGCTTTATCTTACTCATGTTTTTGTACTCACTCTTCTGCCTTGTTCACAGTGTGCAAGTGAAGCCCAGGAAGAAAGCAAAGGATAAACCGGCCCAAGACCCCGTAGTGACTGAGCCGGAACTGGGCACGGCTGCCCCCGACTCTTCCACACATCAGCCGCCGCTTGAGCCGGCTCATGATATTCCAGCACCAACTTCTGACCCACCTGCTGAAGATACTATTGATGGTTCTGTTAACCCGGAAGCACCTAGCCCGGCCAAGACGACTGATCCAGAAGTGGAAATTCTCAAAACTCAGTTTGTTGAGCCGGCACGGCCCACCGTACTTGCCAACTGTTCTGCTAAGGAGGAGTTGTTAGAGCGCCGAAAGGCCAAGATGTACATCACTGACTATACTCATTTGAGTATTGGAGAGATCGTCTCGGGCTATATCAATCAAGTGCATAGCAGTCGTCACCTGGAAATTGACATGGTGAAGCAAATACAGCAAAATCTGAGGTATGACTTATGCTTCCTTCCCTTAACCATACTTACTGTACCAGCCCCCAAGTCTATTGCTTATAAGTAAATATGCTATAGACTTACAAAACTGTCTAGCACCGTTTGTCCGGCTTAGAAGGAAGACAATTAACCTGGTTGTAGCAAGAAATGTTGAACTTGCGATACACATTAGCCCCCAAGTGCCACGTACCTTTGCTTGCAACGTGTTTGGGACTTAATATATCTGCCTAAGCCGGCGTAGTAATGTAGAGTTCTTCAGCATACATTAGCCCCCAAATGTCAAGTATCTTTGCTTGCAAAGTGCTTGGGACTTAACATTACTTTATCATGATCCTGACTATGACCCGGTATCAATGCACACCACCATAAGTCAATTTGAGTCGGAGATTGCTGACCTGAAGAGCCGCCTGGCAGCCCAGGAACTTGAAATTCAAAAGGCCAACTCCAAGTTTGAATTCAGCGTCTCTGAACAAGAGAAGTTGAAGAAGAACTTTGAATCAGTGAAGAAAATCTGGACTGATGAGAAGGCCTCACTAGCAACCCGGGTCGAGACAGTAGAAACCTCACTTGCAGAAGCAACAACTGAGTTGTCCGGCTTAAAGCGCCAGATATCTCAAATGGTCTCAGCAATCTTCGATAAGTTACTATACACCAACCTCAAATATTGCAATACTTCCTTTAATGATTATGTTAATTATTATCTCCGGCTCACCTTTTGTTTAATAATACAAGCCCCAGGAGCACAAACCTTAGGCAGAACATGGTGGTCAAGCTGAAGGCAGTCTACACTCTGGTGGAGCAACTGTACACCGTGTCACAACGTGCTTTGGCCGTTGTGGCTTTATCAAATGATGTCCCCCATCTCCTGCAAGATGTGCTAAAACGGCTTGCTGTGCTGCCTCAGCGGGTCCAAGAGCTAAGACGGGCATCTGCAAGAGCCGGAGCTATGGCTGCCTTGAGCCGGGCCAAGGGGTGGATTCCAGAGCTAGACCCGGCCGACCTCACTCTTGGATACCCCAGTCTGAAGGAGGATGGAACTGAAGGAAATATGCCCTAGAGGCAATAATAAAGTTATTATTTATTTCCTTATATCATGATAAATGTTTATTATTCATGCTAGAATTGTATTAACCGGAAACATAATACATGTGTGAATACATAGACAAACAAAGTGTCACTAGTATGCCTCTACTTGACTAGCTCGTTAATCAAAGATGGTTATGTTTCCTAACCATGAACAAAGAGTTGTTATTTGATTAACGGGATCACATCATTAGTTGAATGATCTGATTGACATGACCCATTCCATTAGCTTAGCACCCGATCGTTTAGTATGTTGCTATTGCTTTCTTCATGACTTATACATGTTCCTATGACTATGAGATTATGCAACTCCCGTTTGCCGGAGGAACACTTTGTGTGCTACCAAACGTCACAATGTAACTGGGTGATTATAAAGGAGCTCTACAGGTGTCTTCAAAGGTACATGTTGGGTTGGCGTATTTCGAGATTAGGATTTGTCACTACGATTGTCGGAGAGGTATCTCTGGGCCCTCTCGGTAATGCACATCACATAAGCCTTGCAAACATTGCAACTAATATGTTAGTTGCGAGATGATGTATTACGGAACGAGTAAAGAGACTTGCCGGTAACGAGATTGAACTAGGTATTGGATACCGACGATCGAATCTCGGGCAAGTAACATACCGATGACAAAGGGAACAACGTATGTTGTTATGCGGTCTGACCGATAAAGATCTTCGTAGAATATGTAGGTCCTGCTATTGGTTATTGACCGGAGACGTGTCTCCATCATGTCTACATTGTTCTCGAACCGTAGGGTCCGCACGCTTAAGGTTTCGATGACAGTTATATTATGAGTTTATGAGTTTTAATGTACCAAAAGATTTCGGAGTCCCGGATGAGATCGGGGACATGACGAGGAGTCCCGAAATGATCGAGACGTAAAAATCGATATATTGGACGACTATATTCGGACATCGGAAAGGTTCCGAGTGATCTGAGTATTTTTCGGAGTACCGAAGAGTTACGGGAATTCGCCGGGGAGTATATGGGCCTTATTGGGCTTTAGGGGAAAGAGATAGGAGAGGTTGGGCGCCCCCCCAAGGCCTAGTCCGAATTGGACCAGGGGGAAGGGCTGCGCCCCCTCCTTCCTTCTCTCCTCTTTTCCCTTGCCTTGACTCCTACTCCTAATACATGGAAGGACTCCTAGTTGGACTAGGAAAGGGGGAATATATCCTACTCCCGGTGGGAGTAGGACTCCCCTAGGGCGCGCCATAGAGAGGGCCGGCCCTCCCCTCCTCCACTCCTTTATATATGGGGGCAGAGGGCACCCCATAGACACACAAGTTGATCTTCGTGATCGTTCCTTAGCCGTCTGCGGTGCCCCCCTCCACCATATTCCACCTCGGTCATATCGTAGTGGTGCTTAGGCGAAGCCCTGCGACGGTAGAACATCAAGATCGTCACCATGCCGTCGTGCTGACGGAACTCCTCCCCGAAGCTTTGCTGGATCGGAGTCCGGGGAACGTCATCGAGCTGTACGTGTGCTAAGAACTCGGAGGTGCCGGAGTAATGGTGCTTGGATCGGTCGGATCGGGAAGACGTACGACTACTTCCTCTACACTGTGTCAACGCTTCCGTTGTCGATCTACAAGGGTACGTAGATCATACTCTCCCCTCTCGTTGCTATGCATCACCATGATCTTGCGTGTGCGTAGGAAATTTTCTGAAATTACTACGTTCCCCAACAGTGGCATCCGAGCCTAGGTTTTATATGTTGATGTTATATGCACGAGTAGAACACAAGTGAGTTGTGGGCGATATAAGTCATACTGCTTACCAGCATGTCATACTTTGGATCGGCGGTATTGTTGGACGAAGCGGCCCGGACCGACATTACGCGTACGCTTACGCGAGACTGGTTCTCCCGACGTGCTTTGCACAGAGGTGGCTTGCGGGTGACAGTTTCTCCAACTTTAGTTGAATCGAGTGTGGCTACGCCCGGTCCTTGCGAAGGTTAAAACATCACCAACTTGACAAACTATCGTTGTGGTTTTGATGCGTAGGTAAGATTGGTTCTTGCTTAAGCCCATAGCAGCCACGTAAAACATGCAAAAACAAAGTAGAGGACGTCTAACTTGTTTTTGCAGGGCATTGTTGTGATGTGATGTGGTCAAGACATGATGCTAAAATTTTATTGTATGAGATGATCATGTTTTGTAACCGAGTTATCGGCAACTGGCAGGAGCCATATGGTTGTCGCTTTACTGTATGTAATGCAATCGCGCTGTAATGCTTTACTTTATCACTAAGCGGTAGCGATAGTCGTGGAAGCATAAGATTGGCGAGACGACAACGATGCTACGATGGAGATCAAGGTGTCACGCCGTTGACGATAGTGATCACGACGGTGCTTCGAAGATGGAGATCACAAGCACAAGATGATGATGGCCATATCATATCACTTATATTGATTGCATGTGATGGTTATCTTTTATGCATCTTATCTTGCTTTGATTGACGGTAGCATTATAAGATGATCTCTCACTAATTATCAAGAAGTGTTCTCCCTGAGTATGCACCGTTGCGAAAGTTCTTCGTGCTGAGACACCACGTGATGATCGGGTGTGATAGGCTCTACGTTCAAATACAACGGGTGCAAAACAGTTGCACACGCGAAATACTCAGGTTATACTTGATGAGCCAAGCATATGCAGATATGGCCTCGGAACACGGAGACCGAAAGGTCGAGCGTGAATCATATAGTAGATATGATCAACATAGTGATGTTCACCAATGAAACTACTCCATCTCACGTGATGATCGGACATGGTTTAGTTGATTTGGATCACGTAATCACTTAGAGGATTAGAGGGATGTCTATCTAAGTGGGAGTTCTTAAGTAATATGATTAATTGAACTTTAATTTATCATGAACTTAGTCCTGGTAGTATTAGCATATCTATGTTGTAGATCAATAGCTCGCATTGTTGCTTTCATATGTTTATTTTGATATGTTCCTAGAGAAAATTGTGTTGAAAGATGTTAGTAGCAATGATGCGGATTGGATCCGTGATCTGAGGTTTATCCTCATTGCTGCACAGAAGAATTATGTCCTTGATGCACCGCTAGGTGACAGACCTATTGCAGGAGCAGATGCAGACGTTATGAACGTTTGGCTAGCTCAATATGATGACTACTTGATAGTTTAGTGCACCATGCTTAAATGGCTTAGAATCGGGACTTCAAAGACGTTTTGAATGTCATGGACCATATGAGATGTTCCAGGAGTTGAAGTTAATATTTCAAGCAAATACCCGAATTGAGAGATATGAAGTCTCCAACAAGTTCTATAGCTAAAAAGATGGAGGAGAATCGCTCAACTAGTGAGCATGTGCTCAAATTGTCTGGGTACTACAATCGCTTGAATCAAGTGGGAGTTAATCTTCCAGATAAGATAGTGATTGACAGAATTCTCTAGTTACCATCACCAAGTTAGTAGAACTTCGTGATGAACTATGATATGCAAGGGATAACGGAAACGATTCCCATGCTCTTCGTAATGCCGAAATTGACGAAGGTAGAAATCGAGGAAAACATCAAGTGTTGATGGTAGACAAGACCACTAGTTTCAAGAAAAGGGCAGAGGGAAGAAGGGGAACTTCAAGAAGAACAACAAGCAAGTTGTTGCTCAAGTGAAGAAGCCCAAGTCTGATCCTAAGCCTGAGACTAAGTGCTTCTACTGCAAAGGGACTGGTCACTGGAAGCGGAATTACCCCAAGTGATTGGCGGATAAGAAGGATGGCAAAGTGAACATAAGTATATTTGATATACATGTTATTGATGTGTACTTTACTAGTGTTTATAGCAACCCCTCAGTATTTGATACTAGTTCAATTGCTAAGATTAGTAACTCGAAACGGGAGTTGCAGAATGAACAGAGACTAGTTAAGGGTGAAGTGACGATGTGTGTTGGAAGTGGTTCCAAGATTGATATGATCATCATCGCACACTCCCTATACTTTCGGGATTAGTGTTGAACCTGAATAAGTGTTATTTGGTGTTTGCGTTGAGCATGAATATGATTTGATCATGTTTATTGTAATACGGTTATTCATTTAAGTAAGAGAATAAATTGTTGTTCTATTTACATGAATAAAACCTTATATGGTTACACACCCAATGAAAATAGTTCGTTGGACCTCGATCATAGTAATACACATAATCATAATATTGAAACCAAAAGATGCAAAGTTAATAATGATAGTGCAACTTATTTGTGGCAGTGCTGTTTAGGTCATATTGGTGTAAAGCGCATGAAGAAACTCCATGCTGATGGGCTTTTGGAATCACTTGATTATGAATCAGTTGATGCTTGCGAACCATGCCTCATGGGCAAGATGACTAAAACTCTGTTCTTCGGAACAATGGAGCGAGCAACAGATTTGTTGGAAATCATACATACTGATGTATGTGGTCCGATGAATATTGAGGCTCGCGACAGGTATCATTATTTTCTGATCTTCACAGATGATTTGAGCAGATATGAGTATATCTACTTGATGAAACACAAGTCTGAAACATTTGAAAAGTTCAAAGAATTTCATAGTGAAGTGGCGAATCATCGTAACAAGAAAATAAAAGTTTCTACGATATCATCTTAGAGGTAAAATATTTGAGTTACGAGTTTGGCCTTCAGTTAAAACAATGTGAAATAGTTTCACTACTCACGCCACCTGGAACACCACAGTGTAATGGTGTGTCCGAACATCGTAACCGTACTTTATTAGATATGGTGCAATCTATGACGTCTCTTGCCGATTTACCACTATCGTTTTGGGGTTATGCATTAGAGACAGCTGCATTCACGTTAAATAGGGCACCATCAAAATCCGTTGAGACGACGCCTTATGAACTGTGGTTTGGCAAGAAACCAAAGTTGTCATTTCTGAAAGTTTGGGGCTGCGATGCTTATGTGAAAAAGCTTCAACCTGATAAGCTCGAACCCAAATCGAAGAAATGTGTCTTCATAGGATATCCAAAAGAAACTTTTGGATACACCTTCTATCACAAGACCAAAGGCAAGACCTTTGTTGCTAAATTCGGAAACTTTGTAGAGAAGGAGTTTCTCTTGAAAGAAGTGAGTGGGAGGAAAGTAGAACTTGATGAGGTAACTGTACCCCCTCCCTTAATGGAAAGTAGTACATCACAGAAACCTGTTTCTGTGACTCCTACACCAATTAGTGAGGAAGCTAATGATAATGATCATGAAACTTCAGATCAAGTTACTACCGAATCTCGTAGGTAAACCAGAGTGAGATCCGCACCAGAGTGGTACGGAATCCTGTTCTGGAGGTTATGTTGCTAGACCATGACGGACCTATGAACTATGAGGAAGCGATGATGAGCCCAGATTCCGATAAATGGCTTGAGGCCATGAAATCTGAGATATGATCCATGTATGAGAACAAAGTATGGACTTTGGTTCACTTGCCCGATGATCGGCAAGCAATTGAGAATAAATGGATCTTCAAGAGGAAGACGGACGCTGATAGTAGTGTTACTATCTACAAAGCTAGAATTGTCGCAAAAGGTTTTCGACAAGTTCAAGGTGTTGACTACGATGAGAGTTTCTCACTCGTATCTATGCTTGAGTCTATCCGAATCATGTTAGTGATTGCCGCATTTTATGAAATCTGGCAAATGGATAAACAAAACTACATTCCTTAATGGATTTATTAAAGAAGAGTTGTATATGATGCAACCAGAAGGTTTTCTCAATCCGAAAGGTGCTAACAAAATGTGCAAACTCCAGCAATCCATCTGTGGACTGGTGCAAGCATCTCGGAGTTGGAATATGCGCTTTGATGAGTTGATCAAAGCATATAGTTTTATACAGACTTGCGGTGAAGCCTGTATTTACAAGAAAGTGAGTGGGAGCACTACAGCATTTCTGATAAGTATATGTGAATGACATATTGTTGATCGGAAATAATGTAGAATTATTCTATAAAGCATAAAGGTGTGTTTGAAAGGAGTTTTTCAAAGAAAGACTTCGGTGAAGCTGCTTACATATTGAGCTTCAATATCTATAGAGATAGATCAAGACGCTTGATAAGTTTTTTCAATGAGTACATACCTTGACAAGATTTTGAAGTAGTTCCAAATGGAGCAGTCAAAGAAAGAGTTCTTGCCTGTATTATAAGGTGTGAAGTTGAGTAAGACTCAAAACCAGACCACGGCAGAAGATAGAGAGAGAATGAAAGTCATTCCCTATGCCTCAGCCATAGGTTCTATAAAGTATGCCATGCTGTGTACCAGATCTATTGTATACCCTACACTGATTTTGGCAAGGGAAGTACAATAGTGATCTAGAAGTAGATCACTGGACATCGGTCAAAATTATCCTTAGTGAAATAAGGATATGTTTCTCGATTATGGAGGTGACAAAAAGGTTCGCCGTAAAGGGTTACGTCGATGCAAGTTTTGACACTGATCTGGATGACTCTAAGTCTCAATCTAGATACATATTGAAAGTGGGAGCAATTAGTTAGAGTAGGTCCGTGTAGAGCATTGTTGACATAGAAATTTGCAAAATACTTATGGATCTGAATGTGACAGACCCATTGACTAAAATTATCTCACAAGCAAAACATGATCACACCTTAGTACTCTTTGGGTGTTAATCACATAGTGATGTGAACTAGATTACTGACTCTAGTAAACCCTTTGGGTGTTGATCACATATCGATGTGAACTATGGGTGTTAATCACATGGTGATGTGAACTATTGCTGTTAAATCACATGGCAATGTGAACTAGATTATTGACTCTAGTGCAAGTGGGAGACTGAAGGAAATATGCCCTAGAGGCAATAATAAAGTTATTATTTATTTCCTTATATCATGATAAATGTTTATTATTCATGCTAGACTTGTATTAACCGGAAACATAATACATGTGTGAATACATAGACAAACAAAGTGTCACTAGTATGCCTCTACTTGACTAGCTCGTTAATCAAAGATGGTTATGTTTCCTAACCATGAACAAAGAGTTGTTATTTGATTAACGGGATCACATCATTAGTTGAATGATCTGATTGACATGACCCATTCCATTAGCTTAGCACCCGATCGTTTAGTATGTTGCTATTGCTTTCTTCATGACTTATACAGTTCCTATGACTATGAGATTATGCAACTTCCGTTTGCTGGAGGAACACTTTGTGTGCTACCAAACGTCACAACGTAACTGGGTGATTATAAAGGAGCTCTACAGGTGTCTCCAAAGGTACATGTTGGGTTGGCATATTTCAAGATTAGGATTTGTCACTCCGATTGTCGGAGAGGTATCTCTGGGCCCTCTCGGTAATGCACATCACATAAGCCTTGCAAGCATTGCAACTAATATGTTAGTTGCGAGATGATGTATTACGGAACGAGTAAAGAGACTTGCCGGTAACGAGATTGAACTAGGTATTGGATACCGACGATCGAATCTCGGGCAAGTAACATACCGATGACAAAGGGAACTACGTATGTTGTTACGCGGTCTGACCGATAAAGATCTTCGTGGAATATGTAGGAGCCAATATGGGCATCCAGGTCCCGCTATTGGTTATTGAACGGAGACGTGTCTCTGTCATGTCTACATTGTTCTCGAACCATAGGGTCCGCACGCTTAAGGTTTCGATGACAGTTATATTATGAGTTTATGAGTTTTGATGTACCGAAGGAGTTCGGAGTTCCAGATGAGATCGGGGACATGACGAGGAGTCTCGAAATGGTCGAGACGTAAAAATCAATATATTGGACGACTATATTCGGACATCGGAAAGGTTCCGAGTGATCCGAGTATTTTTCGGTGTACCGGAGAGTTACGGGAATTCGCCGGGGAGTATATGGGCGTTATTGGGCTTTAGGGGAAAGAGATAGGAGAGGTTGGGCGCCCCCCAAGGCCTAGTCCGAATTGGACTAGGGGAAGGGCTGCGCCCCCTCCTTCCTTCTCTCCTCTTTTCCCTTGCCTTGACTCCTACTCCTAATACATGGAAGGACTCCTAGTTGGACTAGGAAAGGGGGAATCCTACTCCCGGTGGGAGTAGGACTCCCCTAGGGCGCGCCATAGAGAGGGCCGGCCCTCCCCTCCTCCACTCCTTTATATACGGGGGCAGAGGGCACCCCATAGACACACAAGTTGATCTTCGTGATCGTTCCTTATCCGTGTGCGGTGCCCCCCTCCACCATATTCCACCTCGGTCATATCGTAGCGGTGCTTAGGCGAAGCCCTGCGACGGTAGAACATCAAGATCGTCACCACGCCGTCGTGCTGACGGAACTCCTCCCTGAAGCTTTGCTGGATCGGAGCCCGGGGATCGTCATCAAGCTGTACGTGTGCTAAGAACTCGGAGGTGCCGGAGTAACGGTGCTTGGATCGGTCGGATCGGGAAGACGTACGACTACTTCCTGTACACTGTGTCAACGCTTCCGTTGTCGATCTACAAGGGTACGTAGATCATACTCTCCCCTCTCGTTGGTATGCATCACCATGATCTTGCGTGTGCGTAGGAATTTTTTTGAAATTACTACGTTTCCCAATAGGAACCTTGTTTGACGAAGCAGACACTACTAGGGAAAAGCCTAGCAGTAGCACTGGTTTTTGGCCTCTCAGTAGAGCGGGTGGGCGCGCTACTGATAAGGCGCTACAGCTAATGCTTAGCAGTAGCGCCTACGGGCACTCCCTACTGCTATATCTACTTAGTAGTAGCGCTTGCCTAGTCAAGCGCTACTCCTAATTACTAGCAGCGCTTTCGTAAACAATCGCTACTACTATCATTCCCTATTCCATTTCTCTTGAATTTTAGGTCGTATTCATATAGCTGTATACAATTTTTCATACAGTAGCAATTTAGAGATTGTTTTTATATCATAATGAGTTATTAAATCACTAGGTGAAAGAACCTTGGATTAGTTTCAAGTGCATGGATCCAAAGTAACTAATGGTCACTTTGGATCCATCCATTTGAAACTAATCCGCGGTTCATTCACCCAATGATATAATAAATATCATCATCATCATCATCATCATCATATCATCAACAACTTATCATCATCATCATCATATCATTGGTCAAATGTCGTAATCACAAGTACTCCTCACATCTTCAACTCTAACACATTGTATCACATAATAAACATATTGTACCTCATAGGACCTACTACATTCTCTCTTAGGACCTACTATATTCTCTAAGGTAAAATAGCAAAAAATAAGATATCCCCTGACTCTCCATTATGGAGAATGGAGATTATCCTGTCTCCAATTCTTGCCTTTCGCTTAATGTTACTTCCAAGAACCTCCTTGCGAATGTCCAAACATTTTTTCCATTCTTTGATTAGCATGTGTTCACCGCTTTTAGAAATCCGATATGCACACAAGAGCTCCTTAGAATGACCTGGCTGTAGGTTCATAACAGCAAGGCGACCATTCTGATACATCAGATGAGGCACACAATCCATCGGGATTTTCTGTTGAAAAACATAGTAATAACTTCGTAGTTAGCAATGATGTACTAGTTTTAGAAGTATGCAAAAGATGAACGGATGTCGTAATAGTAGAAAATCTTACCAGGGTATCTCCATTGAAGTTACCGCGGTTCAACACGTGCACTAGTGGCACGTATTCACCATAATTTGGAGGAGTTCGATAATAGGTATTGTAATTCTCAAAAAAAGTACAATAAGCAATGAGATGATTTTTCTCCTTATAAGTTAATTCGGAGCCCTCAGTGTAGTGGGTTTTGTCTACCATCTTCTGCACACTCTTTGAAGATTCAAAATAAGCTGTCAATGGAAATAAGCTGTCAACTATTTTGAAATAAACAATATAAATTAGTTAATAACTATTTTTGAGAAACTCACATTGCGGTAGAATCGGAAGCGTATCAACAAGGACCCAAATGTCCATATTGTCTTGCTCGATGTCAGGATCACCAAGATCCATGGTGACCATCATACCCTCATAAAAACCATACATTTTGCAAAGTGCTTCCCAATTTTGGCAGCCAAAATGGGTTACGCTCTGAGAATTGTACAGATTTACCTCAAAATCGATATCATGATGGCTCCTTAGGTGTATTTTCTTTGTTTGAAAATTTTCATCGTCTTCAAAACCCATCCTCTCCAAGACATAGCGTCTTGCATGGCATGGGATAAGCTAGTCGAATTGTAAAAGATGAAAATTAGACGTTGAAATAGTTGAAGTCATGCTTAATTACGAAAAAAAAACTTGTCGTTGTTGCGTACCATTTCAACATCGAAGGTCTCCTCGAGCTTAATGCTGAAGCGCCGATCTCCATCCAGCTCAACGAACCTATCGCACATACCTCGATCATCGTGGCACCAGCTGCACTCCCCCGGGAGACTGTCGTCGTCCGAGTACGACATTTCCTACGTTCATAATTCAAAGATTAAACTTGTACATATTCTAGCACAAGTCATGTCAGAATTCACGGAAAAATCCGGCATGACCTTTGCTAAAAAAGGAAATATCGAGCGCCTGAAATTTGCTGGAACGGAAATTAATCAACACTCCGGCAAAACATAGAACACTCGGAGGTGTAACCAAAACATGAAATAATTGCTTAAACTAAAAAATAACAACAAATATGGCATGTTCAACTAGTTCTATTAATTCAACTAGTCCTATTAATTCAACTAGTTCTTACTAAATATAAACTTAGTATAAAAAGAAAAAAAACTAGTTCTTTCTAAAAATGAAGTAGTTCAACTAGTTATTAATTTACTTACTATACTAGTTCAACTAAAACTTAACTAGTTCAACTAAAACGAAACTAGTTCTATTAATTCAACTAGTTCTTACTAAATATAAACTTACTATAAATAGAAAGAAACTAGTTCTTTCTAAAAATGAAGTAGTTCAGCTAGTTATTAATTTACTTACTATACTAGTTCAACTAAAACTTAACTAGTTCAACTAAAACTAAACTAGTTCT
>NC_057800.1:729085752-729107691 GCF_018294505.1 Triticum aestivum | reverse complement strand
GGCGAGGGCGGGCTCGGGATCGGGAGGCGGCGGTCCTGGGCGGCGGGCTCGGTCGAGGGCGGTGGGCTCAGTCGAGGGTGGCGGCGGTGAGGTCGAGGGCGGGCGGCGGCGGCGGTGGTGAGGGCAGGCGCGCTCGGGCTCGGGCGGCGGCGACAGGTAGGGGAACAGGCGGGTGGGGGGGGGGGAAAGGAGGACTTAGCGAAATTTTGATTCGGGGGTGGTTAAGTTGAACTAGCAGTAGCACTCGTACAGAAAACACGCTGTAGCTAAATTATCTATAGCGCGTTTTAGAGAAAACCGCTACTGCTAATGGAAGCAGTTATTTCTTTTGTTTAGTAAAAACATCAAAAATATACATTGGTAATCATTGATCTTTTTGTATATAATCTAAATAGTCATCATGAATCCTCACTGTACCTGTATAGGTACAAGGGAGGATTCATATTGCAACCACAAATCATACACATATAGTTCAATGAAGACCAAGTGCTCGAGATAGGTTGCGAAGCAACATATTTAAGGTGGTAAACACCCTGTTCGCTTAGCAGTATGGGACTAAACTTAATTAGTTGCGGTGATACTTAGCAGTAGCGAGTTTTGTGGAAAACCGCTGCTACTAAGTTCTTCAGTAGTAGTGCGTCTGTGGGAAGGGCGCTACTACTATATCTAGCCTGGAGGCAACACCGTGGCAATTATAGTAGTAGCGCTCTTTTCACCTAGAGTGCTACTGCTACTCTGTCATTAGTAGCGCTGTTTTCTAAAGCTCGCTGCTGCTAATTAGCAGTAGCGCCAGTTTTTATACTGCACTGCTGCTAAGATTCTGTGTATAAGGTTTTCCCTAGTAGTGAGACTTCACCGCCTGTGTAAAAGACATACGCCTCGTGGCTACTCTCATTGGAAACGACACTGATCTTTCCAAGTATCAGCCGGGTTATGATAGCGAGAACCGGAGGATTCCAACATCTCATTATGATGAAGTCAGCTTGATCCCTCCAACTCGTAAACATACCTTTGCCCCTAAAGTCGACCCAACCGGTTTAATAGATGATGAAGCTGAGTTTGAAGCCTTGAGTGGCATTGACTGGGCCTCATCAACCTTCCAGGACAGGGCAGCCGACGGAGAGGCGGAGAAGGATAACCCGAAATCGTCAAGCCAACCAAAGGAGTAAAGACGTCGGGCGTCATATGTTTATGTCTTTGTGAAAACAATGCCTCACTATTCAGACTCGGGGAGTCTTGGAATATTGTAGAAAAGCTCTCGAGTTTTGTCATGCCTGCGCGCATGTTTATGGCGCTCAATACTTCCTTAAGCCGCCATCGCTATATACTTCTAGCTTTTATTGATCTTCTAGTTCCTTTATCTTAAACAAAGGTTGCCTACCTTATCCTGCATAGGAGACAAACAAAAATCCTCTGGCGACTTACCGCCTCGGGGGTCACATAAAGGTATTGATAACCCGGAGTATACACCAAACAATATTAGGAAAACCAACTTACGATTAGACTTAGTAGACATAATCATAATGATATACCTGTGATGCTTGTGGTTATCTCTCCGGCTTATACAACCCAACCCTTGAGGGTAAGTTTAACTCCTGACAATTGGTATATAAAAGTTCACCTGGCACTTAACAACCCGAGGTAACCAATATTAACCCGGAGGAACGAAATCCACTCCATAGTACTTTCAAGAGGGTCTCAAGATAGTCAAACATTCACACTTACGAAATATGATGAATAATAAATAAAAATTAAAGGCCTCTGATTCGAATACGATCAGTGAACCGTTCCAAAGGGGTTAAGCTAAGATTCGGATACGATCATATAGCCCCCAGTGGCTGTGGCGATGTCGATCAAGTGGGTATCGACAGCTATGTTCTCTTTGGTTCGAATACGACCTATGTATGAACAGGAAGCCCCCAAGTGACCATAAGAGTTGTTTAATGACGCTGATTCAAATACGATCCACGTCAGACCCAACGGTGTTAAGCTATGATTCAAATATGATCAAGAAGCCCCCAAGTGGGTTTGGCAGTATGCCGATCAAGAGGGTATCGACAGCTATGTTCTCTTAGGTTCGAATACGACCTATGTTTGAACAGGAAGCCCCCAAGTGATCATGGCTAGATTCAGATATGATCATAAGCCGGACCAAAAGGAGAGCCGGATTCAGATATGATCCGCTCCCTGTTGGTTGTTTCCTCCACCTGACAAACAAGACATGTAAACCTTTTGAAGGTGAAAAGGACAGAGGTCCTACTTTATTACTTTATATAATATATACATCGTCAAAATATATACATCTGGAGAGCCGGTGGCTCAAGTATAATAAGGCCAAAGATGAGCGATATTCCACGGCCTGCGGGTCTCCTCCTCCGACTTACGTGAGTCTTTATGCTCTCGAACATCGATAAGGTAGTATGACCCGTTGTTCAGATTCTTGTTGACCACAAAGGGTCCTTCCCAAGGAGGGGATAGCTTGTGCATATCTGATTGATCCTGGATGACTCGGAGCACCAAGTCACCTTCTTGAAAGGTTCTGCTTCTAACCCGGTGGCTGTGATAGCGGCGCAGGTCTTGCTGGTAAATCGCCGAGCGCGCTATTTCCAAGTCTCGCTCCTCATCCAACAAGTCAAGTGCATCCTGACGAGCCTTTTCATTGTCAGCCTCAACATAAGCCGCCACGCGGGGCGAGTCATGACGGATGTCACTTGGTAGGACCGCCTCTGCTCCGTACACCATGAAGAAAGGTGTGTAACCCGTAGATCTGTTAGGTGTAGTGTTGATACTTCAAAGTACAGAGGGTAACTCCTCCACCCAACAACCCGGCGTCCGCTGTAAGGGGACCAAGAGCCGGGGTTTGATGACCTTCAAGATCTCCTAATTTGCTCTTTCTGCTTGACCATTGGATTGAGGATGAGCAACAACTGAAACATCAAGTTGGATATGTTCTCTTTGACAGAACTCTTCCATGGCACCCTTGGAGAGATTAGTGCCATTATCAGTTATGATGCTGTGTGGAAAACCAAAACGAAAGATCACCTTTTTCATGAACTGAACCGCTGTGGCTGCATCACATTTACTGACCGGCTCTGCCTCGACCCACTTTGTGAACTTATCCACTGCCACCAGGAGGTGTGTCTTTTTGTCTTTAGACCTTTTGAAAGGTCCAACCATGTCAAGCCCCCAGACTGCGAACGGCCAAGTAACTGGAGTCATTCTCAATTCTTGAGCTGGCACATGAGCTCGTCGTGAGAATTTCTAACATCCGTCACATTTACTGACCAGATCTTCTGCATCAGCATGAGCTGTCAGCCAATAAAACCCATGCCGGAAAGCCTTGGCCACAAGGGATTTTGAGCCGGCATGATGACCGCAATCCCCTTCATGGATCTCCCGAAGTATCTCCTGACCCTCCGCAGGTGACACGCAACGTTGAAACGCTCCAGTAACACTGCAGTGATGTAACTCGCCATTAACGATTGTCATGGACTTGGACCGCCGGATGATTTGTCTCGCCAAGGTCTCATTCTCAGGCAACTCTCCCCGGATCATATAAGCCAAATAAGGCACTGTCCAATCTGGGATGACATGGAGAGCCGCTACCAGCTGCGCCTCCGGGTCTGGTACTGCTAGATCTTCTTCTGTGGGCAGCTTGATAGAAGGATTATGTAAAACATCAAGAAAGGTGTTAGGAGGCACCGGCTTACGCTGAGATCCCAGCCGGCTTAAGGCATCGGCCGCCTCATTCTTCCTTCGATCGATGTGCTCCACTTGATAACCTTTGAAGTGTCCAGACACAACATCAACTTCACAAGGATAAGCCGCCATAAGGGAATCTTTGGAATCCCACTTGCCTGACACCTGTTGAGCGACGAGATCTGAGTCGCCCAAACACCGTACCCGGCTTAAATTCATCTCCTTGGCCATCCGGAGACCATGGAGTAAGGCCTCGTATCCAGCCGCATTGTTAGTACAAGGAAACATAAGCCGGAGCACATAATAGAATTTGTCACCTCGAGGGGAAGTTAATACGACTCCAGCCCCCGAGCCTTCTAACTGTCTGGACCCATCAAAGTGAATAGTCCAATATGTGTTATCCGGCTTCTCCTCAGGTGCCTGCAACTCTGTCCAATCATTGATAAAATCCACCAAGACTTGAGACTTAATAGTAGTACGTGGCATGTACTTGAGACCGTGAGACCCAAGCTCAATGGCCCACTTGGCGACTCGTCCCGTGGCCTCTTTGTTCTAGATTATGTCTCCCAAGGGGGCAGAACTCACCATAGTGATAGGATGACCTTGGAAGTATTGCTTCAGTTTCTGGCTTGCCATGAACACTCCGTAAACAAGCTTCTGCCAATGTGGATATCTTTGTTTAGACTCAATGAGCACCTCACTAACGTAATAAACCGGCCGTTGAACCGAATGCTCCTTGCCAGCCTCCTTGTGCTCCACCACGATCGCAACACTGACAGCTCGTGAGTTAGCGGCCACATATAACTATCTCTTTAAATCCTCAAAGGCAGTATTAGCAGCATCGCTCCAGACAAAAGTGTCTCCTTTCTTCATCATCTGATACAGCGGTAGGGCCTTCTCACCTAACCAGCTTATGAACCGGCTTAAAGCAGCAACACGACCCGCCAATTGCTGAACATCATTGATGCACGCCGGCTTAGCCAGAGAGGTAATTGCCTTGATCTTCTCCGGATTAGCTTCAATGCCCCTGTTTGAGACCAGAAATCCCAAAAGCTTGCCTGCGGGTACGCCGAACACACACTTGTCCGGGTTAAGCATCATCTTCTAAACCCGGAGATTATCAAAGGTCTCCTTTAAATCAGATATCAAGGTTTCCTTCTCTCTGGACTTCACCACTATGTCATCCACATAAGCATGAACATTGCGCCCAATCTGATTGTGGAGACAGTTCTGTACACACCGTTGATAAGTCGCCTGGGCACTCTTAAGCCCAAAAGGCATAGATACATAGCAGAAGGCTCCAAATGGAGTGATGAAAGCCGTCTTCTCCTGGTCCTTAACTGCCATCTTGATCTGATGATATCCAGAATAAGCATCCAAAAAGCTCAAACGCTCACAACCCGCCGTAGCATCAATGATTTGATCAATACGAGGGAGAGCAAAGGGATCAGCCGGACAAGCCTTACTTAAGTCCGTGTAATCCACACACATTCGCCAGGTGCCGTTCTTCTTGAGTACGAGCACCGGGTTAGCCAACCACTCTGGGTGAAAAACTTCAACAATGAATCCGGTTGCTAAGAGCCGTGCGACCTCCTCTCCAATAGCTTTCCGTCTTTCTTAGTTGAATGACCGAAGAAACTGTCTGACCGGCTTATACTTCGGATCAATATTAAGGGTGTGCTCAGCGAGTCCTCTCGGTACACCTGGCATGTCAGAAGGTTTCCATGCAAAGATGTCCCAGTTCTCACGGATGAACTCGATGAGCGCGTTTTCCTATTTAGGATCCAAGTTGGCACTGATGTTGAACTGCTTCGATGAATCACCTGGAGTGAAATCCACAAGTTTAGTTTCAGCTGCCGATTTAAACTTCAACGCCGGGTCATGCTTCGTAGTTGGCTTGTTCAGAGAGGTCATATCTGCCGGGTCAACATTATCTTGATAAAACCTTAGCTCTTCCGCTGCACAAACAGACTCAGCATAAGCCGCGTCGCCCTATTCACACTCCAAGGCTACCTTTCGACTCCCATGCCTAGTGATGGTGCCCTTGTGACCCGGCATTTTAAGCCGCAGATAAACATAACACGGTTGTGCCATGAATTTGGCATAAGCTGGCCGCCCAAACAGAGCATGATATGGAATTTTGAATTTGACAACCTCAAACGTCAATTTCTCAGCCCGGGAATCATATTCATCTCCAAAGGCCACCTCCAATTCAATCTTACCGACCGAGTATGCCGACTTACCAGGCACCACTCCATGGAAGATGGTGCTGGATGTTTTTAATTTTTTATCAGTCAAACCCATGCGTCGAAAGGTCTCATAATAGAGTATGTTGATGCTGCTACCTCCATCCATGAGTACCTTGGTGAATTTATAGCTAGCGACCTGGGGTGCCACTACCAAGGCTAATTGACCCGGATTATCAACCCGGGGAGGGTGATCTTCGCTGCTCCATACGATGGGCTGCTCTGACCACCTCAGGTAACGAGGAACTGCCGGCTCAACAGAGTTTACGACCCTCTTATGAATCTTCTGGTCACGTTTGCATAAGCTAGTGGTGAACACATGATACTGCCCACTATTCAGCTGCTTCGGATGGCTTTGATAACCCGATTGCTGCTGCTGCTGTCCTCCTCACTACTAGGAAAAGGTCTACTAATGGCGCACTACGGGTGCACCATTAGTATCACGCCACTAGAATTTTTTACTAATGGTGCATCGCTGGTGTGCCATTAGTATCTAGTATGCTAATGGCGCACCAGGAAGTGCGCCATTAGTATGTAACACCATGCGCCATTAGTATGCCTCCCGGGGGGCCATATGTAACCATCTGTTTTGTCATACTAATGGCGCACTCTGTCTTGATGCGCCATCAGTATCCTTTGGCATACTAATGGCACACCTTGTGGTGATGCGCCATTAGTATGAATATTTGGTTTTTGTACTTTTCTGATTCTTGCACAGTTTACAAAATATATTATTGGACAAAATATAGACAGCAGCACACAGCAACAGCAGATTCATCGAATACAATAGAAGATTAGTCTCCGAATATAATTCATCATATTAGTCTCCGAATTCAAAAGACCGAACAAAGATAAAACATTACAAGTCTCAAGACCGCAAGTATCAAGTTTGTCTTCACATTACAAGTCGATATCGATCATCTAAACTATCATCACATAGAAGAGAGCTGCGGTCATCACGATGAGCATCATCATGATCAAACTGGTCATCATCCGGTTCCTCCAACGCTCCCTCCTCTCTCTCGCTAGATAGCGGGCGTATCTAGATTCGGCCTCCGCCCTAGTGTTGTACCCTTTGTAACTATTACCGCTGAAACGGTGAACCTGTCTCCGACACTCCTCCCAGTCGTCGTAGACTCCGGGAACCTTAGCCTTGTACACGACATACGACGACATCTGTATGCACAAGCCAAACAACAGACAATACATAAGAAATATGTAAGTATGCAACAAAAGGATCGGAAGAGAAAAACAAGACAATAATAACACGATTCATGGTCCCACTAATAAATAGCATCGATTACATCTAAGTTGAACAACTGTCCAAACCAAAGAGACATACGAATTCATTAAAGTTTAATTACAACATGAGCCAATCAATGTTTCAGAACTACACATCACTACTTTCAACTCGACTCATCGGACAGGAGCGTGGGTGAAGCCGCCGTCTGTCGTGATGGTCATGAAATCGCGGGCGTTGTCACCCTGCATTTGTAGCATTTCATCTATCTCACTGTTGGACGGTTGATATCTGAGGAAGAACTGCCCCGAGGTATGAAGGACATCTTGATGGATGATGTCCGCAAACTCCGACTGGATGCGAAAGAATTCTTGTCTGAGGTCCGCGTCCTGAATAGCCGACAATCTCGCAGCCCAATCTTTGAGATTATCTGGTAGCAAAAGGTGATGATGGTCCCTTACGATCGCCCGCATGTGATGGAGGGCGTAGTAGGCATCCTTCTGACTGCCAGGTGGCTGCTTGACGCAGCAGAACTTCGTATTGTGTGAGAACATGTGCTTGCCGTACTTACGAACTGCCCTGGTGAAGGTGCCTCCAGATTTGGCGTAGCCGGGGAGAACATCATCAAGAACTTTATTGACATTTGTGTAGTCTATCTTGGAGTTACGGTTCGGGTCTAAATACGTGGTCATGGAATATTTCGGGCTTAAGAGGATGAGTGTGCAATGTGTGTCACTGCACAGAACACGGAATGTTAGAAAAAAAAGAACGATTGAAATCTAAAAAATCATATGTTACGGGGCGGTTAAGGGATGACTTACTTAGGAAAGTAAGGCACAAGGAAGTTATCCTTATCTGCGTTTGCCAGAATGACGCCTTCAAGGTGTGAACTCGCAACTTGGCGGTCCCCAGCGCTGCTCAAGTGCTTGGCACGCATGCAGAAGGGGTCGACTATCACGATGTCCGGGGTCTTGTCTCTAATGATCCGCATCTCCATACTCAGCGAAAACAACCGAACAAAGGTGTAGTGCAGCGGATGAAGGTTAAACATAGCAAAGATGTCATCAAACCGCAGGACGATCGTACCCCCGATGTCGCCATCCACAAAGCCCTTGCCCTCTGGCACCTTGGCCATGAAAACCGGGTACGCCACATCCTTCTCTCTGAGACGCCGCTTCTCCAAAGAAAGAACACTGTCGTGCAGACTCCGCATAGCACCGGTTGCAGCATTGAGCATATTTGGTGGTAGCATCGCCCTACCCGCCACATGCACCCTCCTCGAGATATCCTTAGGTGAAGGTGGCCCGTCCTGAGCATGGATCAAACTCGGTGCCGGCTGGCTCGCACCGGCGCCCTTGTTAGTCTTCCGTTGTTGTCCCTTCTTCTTGATCTCCTGTAAAGGGACCGAGTTCTGCTCACAGACCACCTTCTTGAGCATGTTGGGGCTGATAATATTTCGCATCTCAGCTATCTGAGGCTCGGTGAAGGCGGGAGCTGGAGGCGTGTCCTGAGAACTAAACGCCAGACGACGCCTGTTGCAATTGGATTTCTCCGCCGTACCAGCTAGATCGCGGTCGTCTTGGTTGGGTTCTTGAGAAAGAGGCCCGCAGAACTTGTCAGCGTACCCATGTTCGGCAAAGTACTTATCAACTTTGGTTAATGTACCATCGTCGTTGTCGTCGCCGTCCGGATCCTGTGCCATAGGGCTATCCGGATGCTGTGCCATAGGGATGTCCAGCAGGTCCGGTAGCGTTGCGGCGTTCTTGCCATGGCTTGGCGCCGGCACGACTGGCGGTCTTGTCTGTGGGGTGGTGTCCCCCGCCCCCAAACGAATCTGGCTCTCCGACCAAAGCAGGGGCTAGTTTACACAGGCGCTGAGGGTCATCTCATCTTCTTCGTCGGCCCCAGCGGGTCGAATCGGAGGTAACAGCTTGTCGCAGCCTGGCAGCACCCGAACCACTTCAACCCTATACACTGTGGGTGGCATCGGATTACCGTGGAACATGGGGTTGCCCGGTTGAACGATTCTGCCCTTGGCGACATCGACTAACTCACCACCCACGAAGTGCAGAAGAGTGCAAGGAACGTCGGCGGCGCCCTACGAAAACATGTAGGGCGTCAGGGATGCCCAATCAAAGGGAAGGAGATGAAGTCATCGGCCGAGAGGCTTAGTTACCGTGATGTCGTCGAGCTCGGCTAATGTCGAGGCACCGCCAACGGCGGGCGTGCAATTGACGGAGGGGCCGCTTGCTGGCGAGGTGCCGGCCGGCGAACACCGGGGTGCATTAAGCTCCAATGCCCGTGCCGGCGCCGGAGACACGAATACCGCCTCCGCCGGAGACACCAATGGCACCGCCTGCGCGCTGTGCGAGTTGCTGGCCATGAAGCTGGGAACCAGGGGAGGCCCCTATTGGCCGCCCGCAATCCACGTCGTCAGCCCATGAATCAACGTAGGCACCATGGCGTTGAGCGTCGTTCCAAGTTGTTGTTGCACTTGCTCTTGGACAAGCTCCGGAATCCGCGCCACTTGTGCCTTGAGTGCTTCAACCTCGCGCGACTGTCTTTCCTAGCTGGTCTTTTTCTCCTTTCGCCCACCAGTGGTATAGTATGATGACCATTTTGTGGACAAGCCTTTGCCGGCCACACGACCAGCTGACGTCGGCTTATCGAGCTTATCCATGTTTTTCATTACGTTCAGCGCCCTATTCAAAGGGGTGTCGAAAGGGGAGCTCTGAGACGACCCCGCACTACTGCTTTCTTTGTCCTGCGGAAGGAACGTGAACCATTTAGAAATATTGGGGATTAATTAGAGTGCAACCATGTGGAGCTAATTACGCGGGGGTGTATTCCTTACCAGAAGAAGCTCAAGCTCCTTGGTCTTCGGATCCGTGGTAAGCTCCTTTGTTACCGGGTCCTCCTTGTACCGGGCCCTGAGAAAGTTCCTGGTCTGCTTGTCACTGTATTTCTCGAAGCGGGGTGGTAGGCCTTGCTCGGCACGCTCCGCGTCCTCCTTGTCCCATACAGGCTCCGCCACTCTGTAACCGTCGGGACCGAGTTGGTGGACCCCTAAGTTCAACTGCCACATTTCTTTCCCCCACTGACTTGATTCGGAGGTTGCGGGGACCTTGCACTTGATCTTGAACTCCTTGTAGTCATCTTCGCTTATCAAAGGATATTTCGCCTTGATCTTGTCATAACTATCACCTTTATCAATCATTGCCTTCACCGTGCTTCTCCAAGTAGACAGGGCCGTGCTCATCTTCGTGACGGCGGCATTGTTCACTTTATTCCCTGAGAGGCATGTGTTTGCAAACTCAGCAGGGAACTTGTATCGTTCGTGCAGCTTCGTGAAGAGGAGGCTGCGCAAATTCCCTCGGTCCTTATGCCTTAGGTTCTCGGTGTTGATTGAGGCGGTGCTCCAGAGAATGCACCCGAGCTGAACTGAGTACCCCTTGACTACTTGTTTGGGCGCCGTCGGTTGCCCGTAAGAGTTCACTTCAGTAAATTACTCCTTGACGGTGCGGAGCGCGTTCGGGCACCGGTCCTTCCATTGCTTCTTCAGTTGGCTGCCATCTGTGCGTGCGCCGCCATCATCAGTGGTGGCATCCTCGGCGGCACCATCAGTGGTGTCATCCTCGGTGGCACTGAAGGAAATATGCCCTAGAGGCAATAATAGAGTTATTATTTATTTCCTTATATCATGATAAATGTTTATTATTCATGCTAGAATTGTATTAACCGGAAACATAATACATGTGTGAATACATAGACAAACAGAGTGTCACTAGTATGCCTCTACTTGACTAGCTCGTTAATCAAAGATGGTTATGTTTCCTAACCATGGACAAAGAGTTGTTATTTGATTAACGGGATCACATCATTAGTTGAATGATCTGATTGACATGACCCATTCCATTAGCTTAGCACCCGATCGTTTACTATGTTGCTATTGCTTTCTTCATGACTTATACATGTTCCTATGACTATGAGATTATGCAACTCCCGTTTGCCGGAGGAACACTTTGGGTGCTACCAAACGTCACAACGTAACTGGGTGATTATAAAGGAGCATTACAGGTGTCTCCAAAGGTAGATGTTGGGTTGGCGTATTTCGAGATTAGGATTTGTCACTCCGATTGTCGGAGAGGTATCTTTGGGCCCTCTCGGTAATGCACATCACATAAGCCTTGCAAGCATTACAACTAATGAGTTAGTTGCAAGATGATGTATTACGGAATGAGTAAAGAGACTTTCCGGTAACGAGATTGAACTAGGTATTGGATACCGACGATCGAATCTCGGGCAAGTAACATACCGATGACAAAGGGAACAACGTATGTTGTTATGCGGTCTGACCGATAAAGATCTTCGTAGAATATGTAGGAGCCAATATGGGCATCCAGGTCCCGCTATTGGTTATTGACCGGAGACGTGTCTCGGTCATGTCTACATTGTTCTCGAACCGTAGGGTCCGCACGCTTAACGTTACGATGACAGTTATTATGAGTTTATGCATTTTGATGTACCGAAGGTAGTTCGGAGTCCCGGATGTGATCATGGACATGACGAGGAGTCTCGAAATGGTCGAGACATAAAGATTGATATATTGGAAGCCTATGTTTGGATATCGGAAGAGTTCCGGGTGAAATCGGGATTTTACGGGAGTACCGGGAGGTTACCAGAACCCCCCGGGAGCTATTTGTGCCTTAGTGGGCTTTAGTGGAAAGGAGAAAGGGGCAGACCAAGGTGGGCCGCGTGCCTGCCCCCTCCCCTAGTCCTATTAGGACTAGGAGAGGTGGACGGCCCCCCTCTCTCTTTTCCCCCCTCAGGGAATCCTATTCCAACTAGGATTGGGGGGAGGGGAGGGGGGGAATCCTACTCCCAGAGGGAGTAGGACTCCCTTGGCGTGCCCTCCTTGGCCGGCCGCCCCCTCCCCCTTGGCTCCTTTATATACGGAGGACGGGGGGCACACTAGAACACACAAGTTGATCTTCGTGATCGTTCCTTAGCCGTGTGCGGCGCCCCCCTCCACCATATTCCACCTCGGTCATATTGTAGCGGTGCTTAGGCGAAGCCCTGCGACGGTAGAACATCAAGATCGTCATCACGCCGTCGTGCTGACGGAACTCTTCCCCGACGCTTTGCTGGATCGGAGCCCGGGGATCGTCATCGAGCTGTACGTGTGCTAAGAACTCGGAGGTGCCGGAGTAACGGTGCTTGGATCGGTCGGATCGGGAAGACGTATGACTACTTCCTCTACGTTGTGTCAACGCTTCCGTTGTCGATCTACAAGGGTACGTAGATCACACTCTCCCCTCTCATTGCTATGCATCACCATGATCTTGCGTGTGCGTAGGAATTTTTTTGAAATTACTACGTTCCCCAACAGTGGCATCCGAGCCTAGGTTTTATGGTTTGATGTTATTTGCACGAGTAGAACACAAGTGAGTTGTGGGTGATATAAGTCATACTGCCTACCAGCATGTCATACTTTGGTTCGGCGGTATTGTTGGACGAGACGACCCGGACCAACATTATGCGTACGCTTACGCGAGACCGGTTCCCCCGACGTGCTTTGCACATAGGTGGCTTGCGGGCGACTGTCTCTCCAACTTTAGTTGAACCGAGTGTGGCTACGCCCGGTCCTTGCGAAGGTTAAAACGGAGTCAAATTGACAAACTATCGTTGTGGTTTTGGTGCGTAGATGAGATTGGTTCTTGCTTAAAGCCCGTAGCAGCCACGTAAAAATTGCAACAACAAAGTAGAGGACGTCTAACTTGTTTTTGCAGGGCATGTTGTGATGTGATATGGTCAAGACATGATGCTAAATTTTATTGTATGAGATGATCATGTTTTGTAACCGAGTTATCGGCAACTGGCAGGAGCCATATGGTTGTCGCTTTATTGTATGCAATGCAATCGCGATGTAATTCTTTACTTTATTACTAAGCGGTAGTGATAGTCGTGGAAGCATAAGATTGGCGAGACGACAACGATGCTACGATGGAGATCAAGGTGTCGCGCCGGTGACGATGGTGATCACGACGGTGCTTCGAAGATGGAGATCACAAGCACAAGATGATGATGGCCATATCATATCACTTATATTGATTGCATGTGATGTTTATCTTTTATGCATCTTATCTTGCTTTGATTGACGGTAGCATTATAAGATGATCTCTCACTAAATTATCAAGAAGTGTTCTCCCTGAGCATGCACCGTTGCCAAAGTTCGTCGTGCCCGGACACCACGTGATGATCGGGTGTGATAAGCTCTACGTCCATCTACAACGGGTGCAAGCCAGTTTTACACACGCAGAATACTCGGGTTAAACTTGACGAGCCTAGCATATGCGGATATGGCCTCGGAACACGGAGACCGAAAGGTCGAGCGTGAATCATATAGTAGATATGATCAACATAATGATGTTCACCATTGAAAACTAATCCATTTCACGTGATGATCGGTTATGGTTTAGTTGATTTGGATCACGTGATCACTTAGAAGATTAGAGGGATGTCTTTCTAAGTGGGAGTTCTTAAGTAATATGATTAATTGAACATTAATTTATCATGAACTTAGTCCTGGTAGTTTTAGCATATCTATGTCATAGATCAATAGCTCGCGTTGTTGCTTTCATATGTCTATTTTGATATGTTCCTAGAGAAAATTGTGTTGAAAGATGTTAGTAGCAATGATGCGGATTGGATCCGTGATCTGAGGTTTATCCTCATTGCTGCACAGAAGAATTATGTCCTTAATGCACCGCTAGGTGACAGACCTATTGCAGGAGCAGATGCAGACATTATGAACGTTTGGCTAGCTCAATATGATGACTACTTGATAGTTTAAGTGCATCATGCTTAACGGCTTAGAATCGGGACTTCAAAGACGTTTTGAATGTCATGGACCATATGAGATCTAGGAGTTGAAGTTAATATTTCAAGCAAATACCCGAGTTAAGAGATATGAAGTCTCCAACAAGTTCTATAGCTAAAAGATGGAGGAGAATCGCTCAACTAGTGAGCATGTGTTCAGATTGTCTGGGTACTACAATCGCTTGAATCAAGTGGGAGTTAATCGTCCAGATAAGATAGTGATTGACAAAATTCTCTAGTCACCATCACCAAGTTAGTAGAACTTTGTGATGAACTAGAATATGCAAGGGATAACAGAAACAACTCCCAAGATCTTCGTGATGCTGAAATCAACGAAGGTAGAAATCAAGAAAAACATCAAGTGTTGATGGTTGACAAGACCACTAGTTTCAAGAAAAGGGCAGAGGGAAGAAGGGGAACTTCAAGAAGAACAGCAAGCAAGTTGCTGCTCAAGTGAAGAAGCCCAAGTCTGGTCCTAAGCCTGAGACTAAGTGCTTCTACTGCAAAGGGACTGGTCACTGGAAGCGGAACTACCCCAAGTGATTGGCGGATAAGAAGGATGGCAAAGTAAACATAAGTATATTTGATATACATGTTATTGATGTGTACTTTACTAGTGTTTATAGCAACCCCTCAGTATTTGATACTAGTTCAGTTGCTAAGATTAGTAACTCGAAACGGGAGTTGCAGAATAAACAGAGACTAGTTAAGGGTGAAGTGACGATGTGTGTTGGAAATAGTTCCAAGATTGATATAATAATCATCGCACACTCCCTATATTTTCGGGATTAGTGTTGAACCTAAATAAGTGTTATTTGGTGTTTGCGTTGAGCATGAATATGATTTGATCATGTTTATTGCAATACGGTTATTCATTTAAGTTAGAGAACAATTGTTGTTCTGTTTACATGAATAAAACCTTCTATGGTTATACACACCAACGAAATGGTTTGTTGGATCTCGATCGTAGTGATACACATATTCATAATATTGAAGCCAAAAGATGCAAAGTTAATAATGATAGTGCAACTTATTTGTGGCACTACCATTTAGGTCATATTGGTGTAAAGCGCATGAAGAAACTCCATGCTGATGGGCTTTTGGAATCACTTGATTATGAATGACTTGATGGTTGCGAACCATGCCTTATGGGCAAGATGACTAAAACACCGTTCTCCGGAACAATGAAGCAAGCAATAGATTTGTTGGAAATCATACATATTGATGTATGTGGTCCGATGAATATTAAGGCTTGCAGCAGGTATCATTATTTTCTGACCTTCACAGATGATTTGAGCAGATATGGGGATATCTACTTGATGAAACATAAGTCTGAAACATTTGAACAGTTCAAAGAATTTCAGAGTGAAGTGGAAAATCATCGTGAAAAGAAAATAAAAGCTTCTATGATATGATCGCAGAAGTAAAATATTTGAGTTACGAGTTTGGTATTCAATTAAAACAATGTGGAATAGTTTCACAAACTCATGCCACCTGGAACACCACAGCATAATGGTGTGTCCGAATGTCATAACCGTACTTTATTAGATATGGTACGATCTATGATGTCTCTTACCGATCTACCACTATCGTTTTGGGCTTATGCATTAGAGACAGCTGCATTCATGTTTAAAAGGGCACCATCTAAGTCCATTGAGACGACACAATCTGAACTGTGGTTTGGCAAGAAACCAAAGTTGTCGTTTCTTAAGGTTTGGGATTGTGATGCTTATATGAAAAGGTTTCATCCTGATAAGCTCAAAACCAAATCGGAGAAATATGTCTTCATAAGATACCCAAGGGAAACTGTTGGGTACACCTTCTATCACAGATCCAAAGGCAAGACATTCGTTGCTAAGAATGGATCCTTTCCAGAGAAGGAGTTTCTCTCGAAAGAAGTTAGTGGGAGGAAAGTATAAAACTTGATAAGGTAATTGTACCTTCTCCCTTATTGGAAAGTAGTTCATCACAAAATCTGTTCTTGTGACTACTACACCAATTAGTGAGGAAGCTAATGATGATGATCATGTAACTTCAGATCAAGTTATTACCGAATCTCGTAGGTAAACCAGAGTGAGATCCGCACCAGAGTGGTACGGTAATCCTATTCTGGAGGTCATGTTACTTGACCATGACAAACCTACGAACTATGAGGAAGCAATGATGAGCCCAGATTCCGCGAAATGGTTTGAGGCCATGAAATCTGAGATATTATCCATGTATGAGAACAAAGTTTGGACTTTGGTTGACTTACCCGATGATCGGCAAGCAATTGAGAATAAATGGATCTTCAAGAGGAAGACAGACGCCGATAGTAGTGTTACTATCTACAAAGCTAGAATTGTCGCAAAAAGTTTTCGACAAGTTCAAGGTGTTGACTACGATGATAGCTTCTCACTCGTATCTATGCTTGAGTCTGTCCGAATCATGTTAGTAATTGCCGCATTTTTATGAAACCTGGAAAATGGATAAACAAAACTACATTCCTTAATGGATTTAAAGAAGAGTTGTATATGATGCAACCAGAAGGTTTTGTCAATCCTAAAGATGCTAACAAAACATGCAAGCTCCAGCGATCCATCTATGGACTGGTGCAAGCATCTCGGAGTCGAGATATACGCTTTGATAAGTTGATCAAAGGATATAGTTATATACAGACTTGCGGTGAAGCCTGTATTTACAAGAAAGTGAGTGGGAGCACTACAACATTTCTGATAAGTATATGTGAATGACATATTGTTGATCGGAAATAATGTAGAATTATTCTGCAAAGCATAAAGGAGTGTTTGAAAGGAGTTTTTCAAAGAAAGACCTCGGTGAAGCTGCTTACATATTGAGTATCAAGATCTATAGAGATAGATCAAGACGCTTGATAAGTTTTTTCAATGAGTACATACCTTGACAAAATTTTGAAGTAGTTCAAAATGGAACAGTCAAAGAAAAAGTTTCTTGCCTGTGTTACAAGGTGTGAAGTTGAGTAAGACTCAAAGCCCGAAAACGGCAGAAGATAGAAAGAGAATGAAAGTCATTCCCTATGCCTCAGTCATAGGTTCTATAAAGTATGCCATGCTGTGTACCAGATCTATTGTATACCATACACTGTGTTAAGAGAGGGAGTACAATAGTGATCTAGGAGTAGATCACTGGACAGCGGTCAAAATTATCCTTAGTGGAATAAGGATATGTTTCTCGATTATGGAGGTGACAAAAAGGTTCGCCGTAAAGGGTTATGTCGATGCAAGTTTTGACACTGATCTGGATGACTCTAAGTCTCGATCTAGATACATATTGAAAGTGGGAGCAATTAGCTAGAGTAGCTCCGTGCAGAGCATTGTAGACATAGAAAATTGCAAAATACATAACGGTTCTGAATGTGAAAGACCGTTGACTAAGATTCTCTCGCAAGCAAAACATGATCACACCTTAGTACTCTTTGGGTGTTAATCACATAGCGATGTGAACTAGATTACCGAATCTAGTAAACCCTTTGGGTGTTGGTCACATGGCGATGTGAGCTATGGGTGTTAATCACATGATGATGTGAACTATCAATGTTAATCACATGATGATGTGATCTAGATTATTGACTCTAGTGCAAGTGGGAGACTGAAGGAAATATGCCCTAGAGGCAATAATAAAGTTATTATTTATTTCCTTATATCATGATAAATGTTTATTATTCATGCTAAAATTGTATTAACCGGAAACATAATACATGTGTGAATACATAGACAAACAGAGTGTCACTAGTATGCCTCTACTTGACTAGCTCGTTAATCAAAGATGGTTATGTTTCCTAACCATGGACAAAGAGTTGTTATTTGATTAACGGGATCACATCATTAGTTGAATGATCTGATTGACATGACCCATTCCATTAGCTTAGCACCCGATCGTTTAGTATGTTGCTATTGCTTTCTTCATGACTTATACATGTTCCTATGACTATGAGATTATGAAACTCCCGTTTGCCGGAGGAACACTTTGGGTGCTACCAAACGTCACAACATAATTGGGTGATTATAAAGGAGCATTACAGGTGTCTCCAAAGGTAGATGTTGGGTTGGCGTATTTCGAGATTAGGATTTGTCACTCCGATTGTCGGAGAGGTATCTCTGGGCCCTCTCGGTAATGCACATCACATAAGCCTTGCAAGCATTACAACTAATGAGTTAGTTGCAAGATGATGTATTACGGAACGAGTAAAGAGACTTGCCGGTAACGAGATTGAACTAGGTATTGGATACCGACGATCGAATCTCGAGCAAGTAACATACCGATGACAAAGGGAACAACGTATGTTGTTATGCGGTCTGACCGATAAAGATCTTCGTAGAATATGTAGGAGCCAATATGGGCATCCAGGTCCCGCTATTGGTTATTGACCGGAGACGTGTCTCGGTCATGTCTACATTGTTCTCGAACTGTAGGGTCCGCACGCTTAACGTTACGATGACAGTTATTATGAGTTTATGCATTTTGATGTACCGAAGGTAGTTCGGAGTCCCGGATGTGATCATGGACATGACGAGGAGTCTCGAAATGGTCGAGACATAAAGATTGATATATTGGAAGCCTATGTTTGGATATCGGAAGCGTTCCGGGTGAAATCGGGATTTTACCGGAGTACCGGGAGGTTACCGGAACCCCCCGGGAGCTATTTGGGCCTTAGTGGGCTTTAGTGGAAAGGAGAAAGGGGCAGACCAAGGTGGGCCGCGTGCCTCCCCCCTCTCCTAGTCCTATTAGGACTAGGAGAGGTGGCCGCCCCCCCCCCCTCTCTTTTTCCCCCCTCAAGGAATCCTATTCCAACTAGGATTGGGGGGGGGGGAATCCTACTCACAGAGGGAGTAGGACTCCCTTGGAGCGCCCTCCTTGGCCGGCCGCCCCTCCCCCTTGGCTCCTTTATATACGGAGGCAGGGGGGCACACTAGAACACACAAGTTGATCTTCGTGATCGTTCCTTAGCCGTGTGCGGTGCCCCCCCTCCACCATATTCCACCTCGGTCATATTGTAGCGGTGCTTAGGCGAAGCCCTGCGACGGTAGAACATCAAGATCGTCATCACGCCATCGTGCTGACGGAACTCTTCCCCAACGCTTTGCTGGATCGGAGCCTGGGGATCGTCATCGAGCTGTACGTGTGCTAAGAACTCGGAGGTGCCGGAGTAACGGTGCTTGGATCGGTCGTATCGGGAAGACGTACGACTACTTCCTCTACGTTGTGTCAACGCTTCCGTTGTCGATCTACAAGGGTACGTAGATCACACTCTCCCCTCTCGTTGCTATGCATCACCATGATCTTGCGTGTGCGTAGGAATTTTTTTGAAATTACTACGTTCCCCAACAGGCACCATCAGTAGTGTCATCCCCGACGCCACTAGGGGTTGTGTAGTCAGGATCGGTGTCTTCCGCGGCGTCCTCATAGCGGTGAGGTTGTTCCTCGAACTCCTGGGACAGCTCCCAGAATTGCTTGCCACCCGAACCGCCGGCCTCATCGTTGTGGGCCATGTTTCGCTCTAAATAGGAAACAAGTTTGGTCAAAATGTTGGTTATTGTCAAGGAACAAGATCATGGTCTCATCATTTAGGGTTTGTCGACACCGAGGCATCCTAAAACCTAAGCTTTTATCATTTAGGGTTTGTCGACGCCGAGGCACCCTAAAAGCCTAAGCGTACATCATTTAGGTTCTCATCGACACCGAGGCATCCTAAAAGCCAAGGTTTCATCATTTAGGGTTTTGTCGACGCCGAGGCACCCTAAATGCTAAGTTTTCATCATTTAGGGTTTATCAATGCCGAGGCACCCTAGGTTTGGCCTAATCACTTGGCACTAATCAGTTGGCTCTATTGCCACCTATGTTGGGTTTATCATCTAGGGTTTATCGATGCTGAGGAGAATTTCTAAGTTGGGCCTAATCACTTGGCTCTATTGCCACCTATGGTTTAATGGAGCAAGAATAAAGGGGCAGTTGATCCTACTTAATTAAGTACTAAGGTAGCCCGGCCCATGCATTAGTAGCAAGTACCTCATATGTCCGATTTTTAGCAAAGTCATGCTAAAATTCACAGAAAATTTTAGCATGACCTTTGCTGAAAATAGGACATATGGAGTACCCGAATTTGCCGGAACAGAAGTTAATCGACATTCCGGCAAACTCAAGGGCCTCTCGGGGTACCTGCAAAATCATCACGACACGAAGGGCCTCTCAAGGGCCTCAAGCAGCAGCGGCGTCTCCCAGGACCCCATTTTTTTGCTAAATTTCTTTGAGCAACAATCAGAGCAGAAAATTCAGCATATTTCTATACAATTTTTTTTGGTATATATCAGGTTTTGGCTGCATTTGCAAATGCATTCCATGTACTGCAACCCTCGAGAATTCCTAGCATGAGGTTTGTCCATCATACACATATATATATGTATAGCAATTGACAGGAGCTTCATCATTTTTAGTAACAACAACACATATATAGCAATTGGAAGCAAACAGATGTACACATAAGATAGAAATGTAGTGCTGAAAGTTTAATGCTTACAAAAGACTTGCTGAAATAGTGAAAAAGATGGAGTCACCAAGCTGGCTAAGAAACTCCCAAAGTCCACTAGCAAATCCAAGATCTAATCCTGTTACACACATCATAACAATTTAAGATAATTAGGATAAGGATAGTAGGAAATGAAAAAGAAAGAGCTCAAAAAACAATCACAACAGAAAAATAATAAAAACCTAGTCCTAGAAGAAAATAAATCCTAAAAGAAAACAAATCCTAAAATCTGGAGCAAGTCCTAGCAGTAGTAGTCCAACTAGATGGCCACCACTACTACTCCTATCTCTGTTTAGCATCATCCACACGATAGTCCTAACTCTGTGAATTTCAAAAATAAAATAGAAGTCATGTATATAGTTCAAAGTTTGAAACATAAGGCAAGATAGTCCCAATCTTTGAGACTTCTCTTGTGGTATATATATACTGATTAATTACTGAATTTGAGCATGTTGTATCACCCGCGGACTATTACGCGGTCGCGATGACGGAGCTGGGAGTGCATGGCAAGCAAAGAGGGAACGGGTCAAGGGTTGATGGCTCATAAAAACTCTTCTCAGACAAATTACTAGTACAAGCATACTTCTTGAACCCAGTGACAATTTACTATATGCTCCACCAGAGAGGCTGCCACTGAAATGAAACGAAAAAAAGACACAACTCAAGATTATTATACTGCCACAATTCATGCAATTTGAAAATCTACCAAGTGAGTACATAGAACCTTTTTTCAATGGATTCTCTCATAGATGAACCGTCTTAACAGTAAGTATTACCTGATTAACCATAGATTGAAGGAATTAACCTAGATTCGTTTTACATCTGTTACGGAATGCCAGGTATGGCGGTGTCGATCACTAGTAAAGCAAGCATAGACAGCAAGGTTATACTCATACATGTTCAGTGTAATGAGTTTAACTATCCTAACACCACCTAAGCCAGCAACTTTTTTACATCCAAGTTCCAATTTATAAATTTCATCAATTCATATGAAAGTCAGCATGCTAGCCTGACATATTGGTAACTTCACTAAAAATGAATGTAAAAAAATCATGCTCACTCGTCACTACTCAGAGAAATGAATCTTAGTGGAGAAGAACCGGGAGGGCCAAGGGGAGCGGGACGCAGAGATCTTAGGAGCAGATACCTCCACAGACGGTGAGGCCGCGGTGGCCGGAGGTGGGAGAAGGCGCAGACGCCGTAGACGGTGGAGGCGTCGATGTCGTAGAGGCGCCGGAGACCTTGCCCTGCGAGATAGAGATGGGGCCATCAGCTGCGCAGGCGGGGGGCAAGAGGAGGAGGAGGGTCGGGGGGCGTACGGTGCTGCGTCGCTG
>NC_057800.1:729085187-729085741 GCF_018294505.1 Triticum aestivum | reverse complement strand
GGAGGGGGGACGGCGAGGGAGGCGACGCTCGGCTCGGGAAGGGGGCGTTGGGGCGGTGGTGCTCGGGTGCGGCGGGGGCAGTGAGCACGGTTGGGGACGGTGAGCACGGGGGCGTGCAGGCGTAGCGGCGACGTATGGTTGGGGCGGAGGGGGCAAAGTTAGGTCGAGTGGGGATCTAGCGAGGGAGGGGAATAGGTGGACTGGGGGGGAAGCTTACTAATGGCGCACCCCGCAGAGGTGCGCCATTAGAATGTTTTCTTATTACAGTTCGAGCACTCAGGTTATATTCCACCTAACCCAATCCACATCAGAACCCGCCCACTAGCCCGACTGGTCATCACGCAACACACATACTAGGAGGTCCTGGGTTTGATTCCTAGGCTCCCCAATATTTTTTATGCATTTTAAATGATGTTTGATATTTATTTGTGTTTAAATATGTTCAAACTTGTTTAAATCATAACAGTAATATTTTTTTATAAAAACAGTAATATTTTTTTTAAAATATGTTCAAATTTGTTATTTGAAAATATTTATGAATATGAAAAAAAATT
>NC_057800.1:729041848-729085080 GCF_018294505.1 Triticum aestivum | reverse complement strand
TTGCATTTTAAATGTTGTTTGATATTTATTTGTGTTTAAATATGTTCAAACTTGTTTAAATCATAACAGTAATATTTTTTTATAAAAACAGTAATATTTTTTTTTAAAATATGTTCAAATTTGTTACTTGAAAATATCATCGGCGACGGCGGTGGAGCGGGGGAGGGTGCGGGGGGTGCCCGTTGGCGGCGGTGGAGCGGGGGAGGGTGCGGGGGGCCGGGTGCTCGTCGGCGGCGGTGGAGGGGGATCGAGATCGAGTGTCCTCATGAATTCAAAAAGTGCCCGTGAAATTTAAAATTATTCATGATATCAAAAAGTGCCCATGAAATACAATCGATAAATGAACACTACGATTTAAATATAATCGATCTTAGCTAGCTATCTGTTCACAATCTTCTTGCCCTTCTTTTTCGCAAATGGAGTTCTTCTGTGAAACAGACGTCCTTTAGGTAGGGTGGTCCTGCTTCTTCTTGTGGTGTGTGATGCTACTTCATCGTCGTCGTCATGTTCGATCTTCGGGTCGCCGTACTTGTGGAAGTCTTGCTCATTGGCTACTCCATCCATTCCGATGATCTTCCTTTTGCCTCTCCTCACGACAACACGACTGGGCTTTGACGGGTCGGTAATGAAGAAGCATTGGTCCACTTGGGAAGCCAGTACCCATGGCTCATTTTTCGCGGTGACGTTTGCGCCCGCGGTCTTGGATTTGGCTTCGGGTATAACCATGGTGGTGAAATACCGGTCTTCTTTTAGGACGCTCTTGGCCCATCTGACACGGAACATCGGGACCTTCTCTCCAGCGTAGCTCAGCTCCCAGATCTCCTCGATCCTTCCGTAGTATCTGTCCTTGTCGTTACAGGTGTAGGATTCCATCGTTACCCCGGAGTTCTGATAACCATCGCTCTTCATGTCCTTGTCCTCGGTGTAAAATGTGTAGCCGTTGATATCGTACGCCTCATAGGTCATCAGGTTGTGCTCGGCGCCCTGTGACAAGGCGAATATGAGTTGTTCTTCCGCGGAAGAATCCTCATGTAAAGGGTACGACAGAAGCTTCTGCTTGAACCAACACGTGAAACATGAGTTGTGCTCTTTGATTATATCTCCGTCCGTACTCTGTTGGCCTCGGTCATTGTACGTCTTCTCGATAAAGGTTTTGTGCTCTACCACCCAAGGATCGACCACGTCTTATGTGTTGTAGCGCGACTAGGTTTGCTCTTTCAAAGTCGGCGAGTCGACCCTCGAAGTCGACATGTATTTCGCGGCGACCCTCCCGGTGACCCCATCCAGCGAGCCTGCCGAGGTGCCTGTTGACGGGCAGACCAACGGGGTTCTAGATGCCTAGATAATTCATGCAGTAGGAGATGCACTCTTCGATCAGAAAGCCCCTGGCTATACTTCCCTCTAGACGTGACATGTTGCGAACGTATCCTTTGATGACACCATTCATCCTTTCGAATGGCATCATGCTGTGCAGGAACGTCGGCCCGAGTTGGATGATATCCTCCACGATATGGACCAGCAGATGCAACATAACATCGAAGAATGCGGGCGAGAAGTACATCTCAAGCTCGCATAGTATCACCACGATCTCTTCCTGTAGCCTTCTGAGTTGCCTCACGCCAATCGACTTCCGAGAGATGACGTCGAAAAAGTTGCATAGGCCAAATAGCGTTTCACGGATGTGCGCGTCCATGATCCCATGGATTGCAGCTGGAAGTATCTGCGTCATCAGCACGTGACAGTCGTGAGACTTCATCCCGCTGAACTTCTGCTTCGCTTGGTCTAGGTATCTGCTTATCTTCCCCGTGTAACCGTAAGGAAGTTTTACTCCTACGAGGCAGGTGAAAAACTTCTCGATCTCCTCCTGACTTAGAGTGAAGCACGCGGGAGGGTAGTCACTTCCGGTCTTCTTGGCCTTTTTGCCTTTGCGACGAGTTTCTGTGTCCTGCTTCGCCTCATCATCATCATCATCATTAGCGTGAAGCTCCTGCCTGATGCCCATTAATTTCAAGTCTGCCCTTGCTTTCGGCCCATCTTTGGTCCTCTCTGGCATGTTGAGCAGGGTACCAAGCAGACTCTCGCACACGTTCTTCGTGATATGCATGGCATCAAGGCTGTGAGGCACACGGTGGATCTTCCAGTACGGCAAGTCCCAGAAAACAGACCTCATTTTCCATACCTTCAGCAGCGGCTCTGGCGCCTTTCGCTTCTTTCCCGGCTCTGGCGCCTTTTGCTTCTTTTCCGGCAGTGGGCAATCTTTCCAATTTTTCAACAGCTCGTCTATTTCCTCGCCGCTCCTCGTACGCGGGCGTTTTTGGGGTTCGGTTTCACCATCGAACAGATCCTTGCGTTTCCTCCACGGGTCATCGTCGTGAAGCCACCTTCGATGTCCCATGAACACGGTTTTCGAAGACCCGGGATCTCTATCTAGCTGGTGATATGTTGTGTCATCCATGCACCTTACGCATCCAGAAAATCCGTGGACTACCTGCCCCGCGAGATATCCGTAACCGAGATAGTCGTACACCATCGTGAGCAGTGCGGCTCTCATAGGGAAATATTATTTCTCTGCAGCGTCCCACGTATTGGCTGGCGTTTTCCACAGCGTGTCTAGCTCCTCTTTCAGCAGCCCCAGATACAGATTGATGTCGTTCCCTGGTTGTTTCGGCCCTTCAATTAGCATACTCATGTGAATGTACTTCCTCTTCATGCACAACCAGGGGGAAGGTTGTACATCCACACAAACACAGGCCAGGTGCTATGTGTGCTTCTCTGGCTGCCAAACGGATTGACTCCATCGGCGCTCGCGCCCAGCACGATGTTCCTTGGATCCTTCCCAAATTCTGGGTATTCAAAGTTCAACGCTTGCCACTGGCTCGCATCCTTAGGGTGACTCAGCATCTTGTCTTTTTTTTATCTCTGGATCATTTCCGTCATCTTCCCGCTTCTTCTCCTCCCTATCCGCGTGCCAACGCAGGAGCTTTGCTACCTTAGGGTCCGCGAAATACTGCTGCAGATGAGGAGTGATCGGAAAGTACCACACCGATTTTCAAGGAGCTTTCTTCCTCTTCTTGTATCGAGTGATGCCGCACACCGGACATATGGTAGACTCCGCGTGCTCATCCCGATAAATGATGCAATTGTTCATGCACACATGGTATTTCACGTGCGGTAAATCCAGAGGACACACGATTTTCTTCGCCTCCTCGAAACTGGTCGGGCACTTGTTCCCCTTGGGAAGACGTTTGTGCCAGAATGACATGTTCTCGTCGAAGCATGCGTCGGTCATTTTGTGTTTTACCTTCATCTCCAGAGCCATGAGCCTTACTTTCAGGCGGGTATCCTTGGGCCTGCATCCTTCATACAATGGAGTAACCGCGTCTATCTCCAGTTGATCCAGCTTGGCTTTCTCTCGGGCGGCAGCTCTTGCGTTATCCGTCTGCTTGAGAAGCAGCTCTTGAATATGAGGGTCCTGCACCCAGCCTCCATCGTCGTCTGCTCCGGCATCTTCATCTTCATGATCATGCCCTTCGTCTTGATCTTCCCCATCATCATGTACGACATCTTCTACATGATGACTGTGTACAGCATCACCGTCGTGATCATGTCCTGGAGATTCTTCGTCTTCTCGCCCGCCCTCGCCGCGGTGGTACTTGTCTTGTTGCCCATCCTCATTTCTTGCCCCGCCCCCATGGACGACTTCATAGTCATCTTCATCACCTTGCCACCGATAGCCATCCATGAAACCACGCAAGAGCAGGTGGTCCCGCACCTGCCCGGAATCCGGGTCCGCAATAAGGCTCTTCAGCTTGCATCTTCGACACGGACATCTTATCTCCGTCTCGTTCTTTTGAAGCATCTCGGCCTTCGCGGAGCTCAAAAACCTATTCACGATGCCTTCGGTATTCGTGCGGACCATGGTCGCCTGCGGGGTAGAGCAAAACGATATTTTAGAACCAAGAAAAAATTTGGCATGACCTTCCCTAAAAATAGGACCAAAAAGAATGCATAGTGCCAAAATTCTCGCCGAAACGGAAATGAATCAACATTCCAGCAAAATATTGGCAACTATCGCATTTCAAATACCGGTACCTGCAAACACAAACATATATGCAACACAACAAACATACATAGATCTAGCTAGGCCACAAAAAGTGCATGTGCACGTTGTTGGAGCGAGCTAGTGAGAAAAAAAAGTAGATCTACATCATGAAGATAGCTTTCCCCTTACTTACCTATCAAAAAAAGGTAATTTCACCACTTAATTTTGATGAATCTATGGTGGAAATGAGGTGAGGAGGAGGAGGCGGCCGAAAGCTTGGAGAAGGAGGTGGAGGGAATAAAGTGGGGAAAGTGAGTGGGTAGGTGTGGCTATCCAAAATATCTTGTTGGGGTCCCAGGTTACTAATGGCGCACCACTAAGCCATGCGCCATTAGTAACCCAACATACTAATGGCGCACCACAGAGACATGCGCCATTAGTAGTTTTGCAAAAAAGTAAAAAAATATTATACTAATGGCGCACCATGGCACAGTGTGCCATAACTAGTTTAAACTAGTAATGGCGCACTGTGCAACGGTGCGCCATTAGTAGTTTTGCCAAAAAGTAAAAAAAAAATTACTCGCGCACTTTGTCGCCGGTGCGCCATTAGTAGTTCTAACTACTAATGGCGCACTTTGCCTAGATGCGCCATTAGTATGTTTGAAAAAATGAAAAGAAAATTGTTTTACTAGTGGCGCACCTTTTGCCTGGTGCGTTATTAGTGTCTTCCACACTAATGGCGTATCTGCACGTGGTGCGCCATTAGTATATAGTAATGGCGCACCACTTCTCTGGTGCGCCATTAGTGTCAATCCTATCTTTAGCCCTTTTCCTAGTAGTGCCTTGACCAGACTGTTGTTGATTATAGCCGCCCTGATTTCCTTGAAAGCCGGAACTTGAACCGCCGCCCGGGCCATGGAAGCCGCCGGCGCCTGAGTCGCCGCCCGTCCCATGATTACTATCAAACGTGTTGGAATTCTTGAAAGCCTTCATGATGGCACAATCTTTCCACAAGTGGGTGGCGGGTCGTTCCCGGGTGTCGTGTCTCGGGCAGGGCTCATTGAGTAGCTGCTCAAGAGATGGACCTGACCTGCCAGATCGAGGGGGCGGTTTTCCCTTACGTCTCTGATTGTTACCCTGCGCATTGGCGTTGGCCACAAACTCCGGGTTACCCTTCGCCTTACGCTTATTGCCTCCTTGATTCATCGGCTTATGCTGCTGACCCTTTCCATTGCCGTTCTTCTTTCCCTTCCCCGTCTTTTCCTCATCAGACGCGGGATCCTTGGTACTATCAGAATCGGCGTATTTGACTAAAGCCGCCATCAGCGTACCCATATCATTGCAATCACGCTTAAGGCGCCCCAGTTTTTGTCTCAGCGGCTCAAAGCGGCAATTCTTCTCCAACATGAGGACTGTAGAGCCGGCATCCATCTTATCAGATGAGTGTATAATCTCCTTGACCCGGCGCACCCAATGAGTTGTGGATTCACCCTCCTCTTGCTTGCAATTTGTTAAGTCCACAATTGACATAGATTGCTTGCAAGTGTCCTTGAAGTTCTGGATGAATCGGGCCTTTAGCTCGGCCGATGAACTAATGGAATTGGGCGGCAAGCCCTTTAACCAAGACTGGGTTGTTCCATCCAACATCATGGTGAAGTACTTAGCCATTGCTGCATCGCTGACCTCCAACAGTTCCATGGCCATCTCGTAACTTTCGCTCCATGTCCCAGGTTGTAAGTCGGCCGTATAATTCGGCACCTTTCGAGGTCCCTTGACGTCCTTGGGCAAACGCACATTACGTAGAGCCGGCACCAACAAGGAACACCGCCGGTTCTGGTGGCTACTCCTGCCTCTACGGAAGTCGCTGGGTAATCCGGAAGGGCCTCCTGAGCCGTCAGCTGAGCCGCCAGTTGAGCCGCCCGCTCGTCCTCCTGACGTATTCGGTCCTGCACCGGGTTATAACCGCCGGGCTGGTTACGGCGCTGAGCGTTGCTTGATAAAGCCTCTGACTCCATGTGCCTGTTGTAACTCGGGCTCCGGTTTCGACGAGTCGGAGCTAACCAGGGTGGTGGGGTTGAATGAATCCTGTCCCGGCTATAAGAATAGGTCTCTTGCTGAGCCAGGGCCGTCTGAACGAGATCTCTGATCCTCCGGGTCTCCACTGCGGTCGGATCATCACCGTCCACTGGAAGAGCCGCCAAACGTGCTGACGCTGCAATTAAGTTCTCCATGGGGATGGAGAAGTGACCTGGTGGTATCGGTACATAACGGGGTGGTGCCATGTTCCCATGAGGAGGTGCCGTCACCTGAGGTTGAACCGGACCCCCGGCTGTCATGAACTGATTGACCTCCGGCGGGTTACGTGGACCAGCTCCGGGTGTCGCGAAGAGGTTCCGTGGATCGTAAACCGGAGGTAAACGGGACTGAGTTTTCTGATGCCTTCTCCTCATCACCTCATTAGACGCGTTCAGGCTCATGGTAAGCTGGAAATCCTCTGACTGGAGCTGCTGCGCCCGAGCATCCAAAGCCGCCCGTTCTGTGGCTAACCTGACGTCCTCAGCTGCTAAAGCCTCCTTGGCCGAAGTGATCTCCTCATGAACCTGCGCCACCTCTACATTATGCTCATCTTGATTTGCAGGGATAACTGTGGCGGTTAACAGGGCTATAAGTTTATCCATGAGATCCATCAGCACCTGAGCCGGTGGGCGCATAGGGCCTCCTGCCCCGGCTGCTCCTAACCCGGATGTTATCGCTGCTGAGGCCGTAGAATTTTGGCCGGGTTGAGTACCAGCCATGAAGACTCCTGCCCAGTTTGGTGACTCAAAGGGGTCCGGAATAGTGCTGCCATCGGAACAGCCCCCAAGCCCGCCATCTTGCACTGGATATAGCAAATCTGTTGAACCGGCGGACGAATCACCATCACAGAGGACGGCCGTCTCACCACCACCTTCAGATCCTTCAGAAAGTTCCCCTCCGTGGATGCAGCCCACAAAGGCACGCTTCACGACGGGTTGAGCCCGGGCGGGTCTCGCGCGCTGAGCCGTCTCGATGAGGTCGGTGCAGTTGTCCGGCTCAGGGCCCGGCTCACCAATCCGGTCGATGAAGACGTGGATTCCGCCGAAGGGGACCCGGTACCTATACTCAATTGAGTCGGCGTCGGGGCCCCGGCCTTCGTCATCGATGTAGATCTTGCTGCGACGACTCTTGGTCATCCGGTCGATCGCGTATCCCTTGAGCCCTTCGAAGCTGCCCTTCAAGAACTCAAATCCACCGTGCGCTGGCCCCACGGTGGGCGCCAACTGTCGTGGAATTGTCACGGCAGATGTCCTCTTGCAAGGACTTAGTCGTGGAGCCATCGCAACTAGGAAGCTTAAAGGGGTTAATCGGGACAAGGGACACGGGAGGTTTATACTAGTTCGGCCCCTTACGGTGAAGGTAAGGCCTACGTCTAGTTGGGTTGGTATTGCTTGAGGTTTCAATGACCAGGGAGCGAGATACGCTATGCCCGATTCTTGATTGGTTGTTTTCTTTCTCTAAGCCGCCAGCGGGTAGTCCCCTTATATACACGGGTTGACGCCCTGCGGCTTACAGAGTCCCGGCTGGCTCATAGACAATGTCCGGCTCGGTGACTAATTAATTCTACCTTACAATACAAGTCATGCCATCATGACGGTTTATCTCTATGGGCCTTAAGTCGCATGTGGGCTTTAGACCCTTTATTGAACCACCATCTCCATGCTTGGTCTTGGGCTTTTTCTGATGAATACTCATTGTATAACCCGGCCCCTCCTGGGCGGCTTACACAATTAGTTATATCCCCAACACCTTGCATACGGCTTGATGTCACCTCCATGAAGTTGTTGTACGTAGCAGTCAGTAATTCTCTCCCAAAAAATAGTCATGGTTTGATACGTTCCAATTGTTGCATCCATGGAAATGTTCATCCAAGCATCGACCTCCTCTTCCTCGGCCACCTCCTCTTGCTCAATTTCCTGGGCCACCTCCGAGTGATGCCAAATGGAGTCGTAGTTGAGCTGATCAAGTCTCATCATGGCCAACGACTCCAAAAATGCTAAGAATTCGGCTATGTTCATCTCCGCACTATGACAACGAAACAAAGAAACTACATCACCACCGGCTACCCACAATCACCGATCGGCTGAAATGTTGAAGATGTTTTTGTACATTGTAGGCATTTCATCGAGCACTTGGCGGACGCGACCTTTCTTGCCGGCTACCACCACTGGACGCGCTGGACCAGTGCCCATGGGTGTCGCCGAATATGCTGCACATGCCGTCGGCATCGGACTGGGCGCCGGCGTCAACTTTTTCTTCTTCTTCCTCGCGGCCTCCTCGGCTAGGGAAAATGCCGCCGTCGTCGGCTTTCGAGCTCTTTTGGCATCGTCGGGAGCGGCGGTCCGGCGCCAGAGAGGCACTCGCCCACCTGGCGGCCTTTGTCGCGGCTAGAGGCCGAGCTTGAACTCGGTGGACTTTTTTTTATTCCCAATCTCTTCTTTGGCGCGGGTGACGGCGCGGGTGGTTTCCGGCGGCGACAGAGGAGGCGGGATTTTTCCTTATCCGAGAACGGCTCGGGTATATTTAGAAAGATTGGAGGGCTTTTAGGTGATGGAGGATAATTTGATTGTCCCTTCTGAGATTTAAGGGATCGGCAAGGTGCGGTGTAAGGGAGGAAAACCAAATTTATTCTCCTTTAACGCCAGATAAGGGATCATTTAGAGTTGCCGAGAGAAAAAACAGAACGATCGGTACGTATGGGCATGTGCGTCGCTTGCTCCCGAGATAGCAACACCGTCATCCGAAAATTTGTAGGCGTGCCCGGGCTCGCCTGATCATGAAATCGGCAGTCATTCATTCATCTCGGGATGCTCCCGGTGGCATGTACTATTGGATATACAGTTCCATCCATAAAGTAATATTCTGCGCGCAAGGTCCTTCCGTGGCTCACATGCAGTGTCGCCGTCCGTTCATACATAACGAAGTGGATGTCCTGTGCTGACCTGTACCATCTTGGCACGTTACATAGTATAGGTCCGTTCCTTCTCCGTTAGGGCTACTTTCTGAGGTGCCGACTCGCTAACACCGTGTGCTGTACTCCGAAAAACTCATCTAGCGACGTGTTCCTTCAGTGAGGTTCCCCACATCTACATTTCAAAGAAGAAAATGCCCCACATCTGGTCCAAACACATCTGGCGCAAAGAAGTTTACACGTGTGCAATGTGTACTTCGAAAACTGTCCTCCCAAATTAAATTTCTCAAACCATTCGGAAATCATACACTTCAGCATAGACATGTACCCAACTGCGACAGATTTATAGTACGCCATAGACACTGGGAGTCCAGCAAATTGATCGGACACAACTGCTTCGCTCAGTCTAGCTGCATAATTATTATTGGAAAAACACTACTCCCGAAAATTGGTTGCACACGGCTTGATGAGCCCTCTGCAAGAAAAACATAAATCAAAGATAGTCGCGTTTGCCTCAAGTAATTGACCCTCCGAATGAACTTGGCACCACATGCACTACAACTTTAGGCTTGCTTGAAGGCAATCCTCCGATCCAAGCCCATCTCAGACAGCAACTACTGGGGTCAGTTTCTGCATTGCCAATTTTAGCAAACCGATTACTTGCTCTGTTGTTCATATGTTGTTGTGTTTGCACCACCCAGCTGCATAACCTACAGGTTGTATGTGTAAAAGTTTGGATGTTACGGAGTTGTTAGATAGCTGATCTTTCTGCAGGCACATCAAGTGTTCCGGAAGCACCTCTTCATGATGTGAGCCAGTATCCATGTAAGCCTCGGAAGTCAAGCACCTGCGAACATGGCATCGTCATGAGTCTGTTTTTTTTTTTTTTGCAGCACATCATAACCTTGGAAACTAAACTAAACAATTCTACCTTCACATCATGACAATACACAACACATCAATCCTGTATGTTCAAAAATTCCACATTATCATGCTATCTCCTTACCCTGATTCAGCACTTGAACTTCATAGACCACCTTGCAGCACTTTTTTGTGCTTCTCTCGGTGGTATCTTCGAACCAAGTACCTCACACCCTTCTGGTCTTCTCGACCTCCTCAACCTTGTATTGGCCTGCCTCATATAGAAGCTCACCAAATTCTCGAACATAGCAAGGGTGTGCACATTGCTTGCATGCAACTCTAGTGGGGTATTCACCTTCATTACCGGAGTCATATAATAAGATCAGAGACATCAATATAGTAACCGAACATCGAACACATCAAAATAATTGATCTTTGGGCAAAAAACTTGCAATTTTTGTCCACCTTTCTTCATGATTCTCGCTTGCCTCACGATTGAATAACAATCATGTACTGCCAAACAAACAAATGCATAGGGCAGCTCACGGGGACATATGCTGAAAGCATATGATTAGCACTGTCACTCTGTTGAGTGTTTGTCACCTTGGCACAAAATTTACCTTTGAAGTATCGCTCTTCCCACTTGGTCCTGACTTAGTAGAACAGAGTCAAGTATGTGTTCTTCTGCAATCTGTACGCATCCATCAAGTCTTTCCATGCTTTCTCGAACCCATCAACCGTCAGCATGTGATGACCTATCTTGTGGAAATAATCTCTGAAATTGCTTCTCTTTGTGTACAGATGCCCAAGACACTCTTCCAGCTTCTTCAACACATGCCATTTTGCACCACTGGTGTAGCACATTTGGCTTGACTTTCTGTATTGCAACCTCCATTTGCTCGGCACTGGTCTGTATATGGTTACATATAATATTATTAATACATGTCAACCTGATACGATCAGCATAAAAACATTTCTGTAACAAGTGTGCAGAACAAATTTTATTAATGTTTTAGGCACGTAGAAATAAAATGCATCAGCTGCTGGAAGCTATGGCGTACCGAGCAATCACATTCAATTTCCTGCATAGACTTTTTTTAGTTGTCACACTTGGTTCTGTCCATGCTCAATCCACTCTTCCTGTACCTAATTCCGAAACCAATCTTCCAGGAACACAAATTATAGTAATCGTACACCTCGCCAAATGAGTTGATCGAACTTCCAAGTTCAGGCACAACTACTGTATGAATGTTCGGCTCTGCGTATCCCCTGATTGTTTTCTCAAGGGCACAAAATCTGCTGGCGGCTGCTCCATAGGAGCCCATCCAACACATCCCCTGCATCAATGATGTACCCCCGCATAGAAATTGATCACAGAACTAAATCGTATTCCTGGAACCATTGTATAAAGCAGCATTCTTTCAACGACGCTCATCTACAACAGTATATTCGTCTCAACAGGAATGCACTAAGCACACACACCAATTACCTTTTTTCCAGCCTGGAGCCTGCGGGTCGTCTTTGCCGGTAGATTGTTCGGACTCTGCCGTCGAAGCTGTGCTAGCGGCATCGCAAACCCTGTTCAAATCGAGCTAAAGTGGCGTCCCCCGTCAGCCACCTCGTGTATGCTGCATGCGTTGGCTGCTTCCACTAGATCTATCACAGGTCGATTGGGGGACGGGCACACAGTCTCGTGCATCGCCATAATGGGGAACCTGGCCAGCAGTGTTCCATGGAGATCTATGAGACAGCACCGAAGGAGAAATCTACCATATGAGGGGAAACAGGTTGGGGGAAGCACACCTGTCGACGGGATCTGAGAGGAACTCGAAGCCGTCCTCATCCGCCGCCAAGGTCGCCATGGGTTCGCCGCGCCCAGTGAAAGCATCTGAGGTTCTTTTGGGTCATCACACTCCATGTGCTAGTCGTCTGTCAAGCGTTTCCTGGCAATCGACGCCGTTGCACATACCGGCGCAGGTATGTGAATCGATCAGGTACCAATGGCACACCATCCTTGACTCGTTACGGTGACGCCTAACTCCGTCGCCTATACAACGGGGGGCCTACACTCATATCCACACTTTTCCCTCTTCGCTTCCATGAGGCATAATTGCCGTCCCCACGTGCCCTTGTACCATTCGTCTACAATAACAGGAGCACGCGAGCTCGTCCACTCTTTCGCTGCTTTCCTCCGTCATCGTCCTACCATACCGGAGGGCAGGCTATCCACGATGAACTCGCCATGGTCACCACACCACGCATGGCGCGAGCCCGCTCTCACTCTCAAGGATCCACCACTTCCCCCAGTCGCCGTCATGTTCCTGCCCATTGTCATTTTCGTGTGCCTTAACTCCAACCACCATGTCCCCCCAAAAACAAATGTGTGTGGCGTTGCGTGCACATCTGCATCATTTTTTACGTGGGCTGATTGACATGGAGACAGAGAGAGAGAGAGAGGAAGTGGGACATCTATTTATTTTGGAGAGCTGAAATATAGCCATCAAGGGGACCGTTGGCTTGTTTCCTTTTCCCGTTCATCAGTGGGTGGTGCGCACCTGCAGTGTTGTTGTCTTTGAGTACTACTCCCTCCGTCAGACAATGTAGCTTAAAAACCGTCTTACATTGTAGGACGGAGAGAGTATCATTTAGCTAGCTCACTTGCCGCGAGCGAGCAACCGGGCCACGTGCACATTTGCGACCGGAATTTATTATCTATAAAAAAGTATTTGACGGGCTAACCGGGCTAACTAGAAAAAAAGGAATTATGCTAGAAAATCCCACAGTAACTAGGAACATCGTCTAGCCTTTAATTGTAAACATCAGAAAACCACAACCGCTAGATCCACTTTAAAACAAAGGAAATTACCCACCAATGCCATCTTCACTACATTTGAAGTACTAGCAATGAACTAAAAACATATTCTCTATTTTATATAAAAAGTATTTTACGGGCTAACCGAGCTAAACAGAATAAAAAGAATTACACTAGAAAAATTCACAATAATTAGGAACATCTAACCTTTCATTTTAAACATCAGAAAACCACGACCATTAGATCCACTTTAAAACAAAAGAAATTACCGACCAATGCCATCTTCGCTAGATTTTAAGTAGTGAACTGTGAAAAACATATCCTCTCAGATCTATCCCACAGATTCACCAGTGTCCATACAGAAAACCATTCCCAAGCCATCTATCTCACTTCATATTTAGAGGTCTACTTTTTTATACCTATTTTTTGCAAAACAGTTTACACAAGTCTTTTCTAGGAACAATTTGAATTGAACCATGATAATCTCCCTGTTTAAGGGTACAAAGCCGACACAATGCAAGTGGGAACATCCACATCCTTCCCATCACTATCCAATTCAAATTAAAAAATCATTTTAATTAAGAACATAAACCCCTGGACCATGTGCACGTCTGTGCATGTAGACTATAAAATGGGAGAAGCGCGCGAGCTGCTGCAAGAGCGCTACACATCCGTCTCTTCACTCGACCTCAGCTCAGTCAGCAGGAGAAAAATGGGCGCGGTGCTTTCTACGAAGAAAGCGACGAAAATGGATGTGGACAAGGTGGAGGTGGTGGAGTCGTGCATGGTGGCACCCTGCCAGGAGACGCCTAGGAGAGGCATGTGGCTCTCCCCGCTCGACCTCATGCTGGTCAACAGAGGCCACACCCCCGCCGTCTACTTCTACCCGTACCGCTCCGAGCCCGGTGACTTCTTCGACGTGGCCAGGCTCAAGGCGGCGATGGCCAAGGCACTCGTGGCTTTCTACCCCCTGGCCGGCCGCCTCGGCATGGACGGCATCGGCCGGGCAGAGATCGACTGCACCGGCCAGGGCGCGCTCTTCGTCGTCGCTCGCTCGGACCTCACCATCGACGACTTCCGCAGCTTCTTGCCGTCGCCCGAGCTGAGGACGCTCTTTGTTCCCCGCGTCGACGACCACTCGCCGTCCGTCTTGTGCGCTGTCCAGGTGACCTTCTTGAAGTGCAGCGGGGTGGCATTAGGGACGGCCCTGCACCACGTCGCCGTCGACGCCATCAGCGCGTTCCACTTCTTGCAGACGTGGTCTGCCTTCTCCAGGGGCGGCGGCGAGGCGGCGCTAGAGCTCCCGTTCCACGACCGCACCCTCCTCCGCGCGCGCTCCCCACCCTTGGTCCAGCCCGACGCCTTCTCGGCCTTCTGCCCCAAGCTGAACCTATCCGTCGAGCCGTCGGAGACCATCATCACCCAGGCTTTCGTCGTCTCCAAGGACCAGGTCACCGCTCTCAAGCGTGCCTGCGTCGGCGGCGACGGCGGCCGCGTGAGCACGTTCTGCGCCCTGAGTGCCCACGTGTGGCGGTGCATCTGCGTCGTCCGCTTCACCTTTCCGGCCAGCGTCCGGCGCAGCATGAGGCCACCGCTCCCGCCTGGCTACTGCGGCAACGGGATGATCTGGCTTGGCGCGGCTGGCAAGGTGCGAGACGTCACCTCCTCGGAGTCGGAGGACCTGGTGTTCGTGGCCGGCCAGATCAGCAGCGCCGTCCGTCGGATGGACGACGAGCTAGTGCGCTCGGCGTTAGACTACTTCGAGCTCACCGAGATGGACAGCAAGCCGGTGCCGGGGCGCATGCCAGAGACGGAGCTGCGGGTGATCAGCTGGCTTGGCATGCCGGTGTACGAGGTGGACTTCGGGTGGGGGAAGCCGCTGGCAATGCTGCGCGCCGTGTCGGAGCGCGCCGGGTTCGTCTATCTGATGGACAGCGGGAAGGGGGACGGCAGCGTGCGCGTCCTCATGTGTATGGAGATCGCGATCCTCAACGATTTCGAGCGCCTACTGTACGCCCGGTTCTAGCTCCACGCGCCACCTGATATCTGAGTACGGATTGGGCCTTTCACCCTGTCAAGTTATCAAACACCTCCACTGCCACCACCATTGTATTTTTGGAACTTCCGTTGGGGAGCCACGTCAGTGTTGTAGTTTGTCAGTATCTTTTGTTGGCGTGAGAAACTTTCTATCAAGTAATACAACTTACAACCAGGTCCGTGGACCATGTAGCGACGACTATACACACTTGAGTGAGCCAAAAACACGGCACCGTCATCGCTCCTCCTTTTTTTGGAGCCGGGCAAACCTTTTTGTTGTGAACAGTCGAAAAGCCGTCATGCTAACACCCCATAGGACAAGTGCACCAAAGTAGCAATCATCGCCGATGAGAAAGTCGTAAATCGGAAGCATCAAATCTATAAACACCCAAACAAAGAAGAACGTAGACCGGATCCAAGCTGATCCACCAAAGACCAGCACCGACCGAATCCGCAAGTTCCGACGGAGAGACACCTCCACACGTCCTCCAACGATGCTGGACACACCATTCAGACGGGGATAGAACGTGGGAGATATTATTCCTACCGAGGGACATCGCCACCGCCACACAGCCCCAACCAAGACATTGCACGTAAAAAGAACTAGAGCGGGGTCCCTCCCGCCGGTGGTGGCGCGAGGTCCTCCGCACCTCCATGGCCCAAAGGCCATCGGAGATGGGGCAAACCGACGTTGGCGCCGATAGAGGAAGAGGAAAGTTTGGGATCTTTTCTTGTGGAGGAGGATGTATTGTCTCCGATATATTAGCAAATGTAACCATGGCCATGGGTCAATCACCAATTGCAGTTCCACAGATTAGAATTTGTATTTAAATTATTTTACAACTCTCAAATAAGTATGATAGTCCCTTCGATAAATATTACTTGTCGCTGGTTTAATACGACTTTAGTATAAAATTGTACTAAACCAGCTACAAGTAATATGGATCAGAGCGAGTACAATTTCTTTTTAGATAGGCTTGTAACTTTATCCATTTTCATAACCATTATAGGTAGGTTGCTTTAGATCTAAGATCCAAATTTTTATAACTCTCACAACTAAGAATTATAATAAAAAATAAAATAATTGGAGACATCTTTTGTGTGGTATCAATTTTTGCAATATGAAATACCGCGAGAGGGCTGCAATTCTGACTAGAGTAGCGCTACTGCTACCTGTTCATCTGCACGAACTTGATTACCAATAAAGGATTTTGAAAGCCCTTGAGCGCCATCCAGAAAGATAGGAAGCAATACGGGATGAACATGCTTAGGGCGGAGATGATTCCCTAGAAGTACAGCTGTCGAAACACAAAAACTTAGCAACCTCAGCATAACTTGGATGGTTAGGTTCTGTCCGGTGAACCAGCCCACTAGGTTCCTGTCCATGATTTTGCACTAGTGCTCGTTTTCTCTAGATTTATTTTAGGCTTCCGGTGATGTTCGTTCAGTGGTAGGAGACCTTCGTGTCGACTATCTCGAAGGTGCTCAAAGGGATAAAGTGTACATGTGCATAAGGATGGATGTATGTGAGCATCCACAACTTTACCGTGTTATAAAAAAGAAATACAAAACTTCACCATAATGTTACGGAATGATTCCAACACTATAGAAAATCAGACAAACAAAAGTAACATGACATAATCTCTACTTTTAGGGGGACTTCGTAAGTTTCATTCGTTCGTTAACTCCCTCCACCCCTCGCGTGATCCCCCGCCCCTCCACCGATTTCCCCCCAAAGAACCCTATCTTTCGTTTTTGCTTTTCTCTCCGGTCTGCCCACGCATCAAGACCAAGGAAAACCAGACCGCCTCTCTCGCTTCCCCTCCCCTCGTATCGAGGCACAATATGGACGATCGTTTAGGGCAATCAACACATGCGCTACCGCCGCAAGCCCCGTCCTCCTTTCCCCTGGTCCACCTCTGCCAATAATCCTATCTACTACATGCTCCTCATGTCCTTGTCAGCCAAGTCCCCTTCTCGGCTGGTCTATCGCAGCCGTGACAGCGATGCCCATCGAGAAATAGCAGCCGCCAGAATCACCGGCAGGCGCACAACATGGTGATAGCTCAACGTGTTTGGCAGAGGGCTGGAAAGCACGAGCGGCCAGCCATTGTGGGCGTGGAGAAGCCGGTGCTACCATTAGACTGTTGGGTTTGCCCAAGGAGAAAGAAGAACACACACAAGTCTGGAGGTTGAAGAAGATACGCACAGAGACTCTTGGCACACACACTTTTGCCTTTTCTCTATTTCTTCTCTACTCAAATGAACTCAGTACATGTTTAAGTACCAGACCTACACAACACACACGCACCCACTAACCCCACTACCTTGCATGCAGACGCGACGGCCAAGCCAGCTGCTTGATCCGATTATTCCTGCATGTACAGGCAGCTTGCCCACAACGGCACACTTGACGCACGCCTCAACTGATTGCATCCGCCTCTAGCTCCACGCTGATCTGCCGCCGGACTACACGGAGCTGTACACGCATGTTGCTAACTCAACTAACTAACTAGGCACTATTAGCTTGCATGTGTACTCGTCTCCACACTTCTAGGAGCACGCTCACTGCGGCAGCCTCAAGCCTTCAACTTAACTACATGCATGAACGAACTAATGTGACGAAATAAACATGGTGACACCCAGACAACAAGGTTAACTCTAACATAGACCCTCCGCCGCCAGCTGCGCCCGCGGCGCTTCCATCGAGATCACCGGTGAGAAAGAAGGGATGATGTCCAGTAGGGAAAATGAAGCAGATGTTCCGTATGCTATACGCAAAGCCGGGTGCACATGGTTTCTTACCTGGTGGACAGGGCGACGACAGTCAGCAGCGAGAAGCTCCGCCGGGACATTTTTCTCGTGAGCCTCCCTAATCCATTTAAACCTAATCCTTTTCGGGGTAAACGGCCTTAGGACTAAAATTGCGACAGGAGACCCTTTGTTACATAGTAAGGCATAGAGGAGATGAGCTACGCCTGCTCCTATCGGCCATGTCAGAGCGCCAGCTGTGGCAGATAGCCCTCATATCCATGTAGTAGTTGACGTCAGTTGTGTCCAACAGGCTGTAGCTGACGCGGCGGATGAGGTCCGGCAGGAGCAACGACGAGTCAGTCATTGCGGTTGCGGTGCGGAATACTATATTGATTACTAATGTTGCTGTGACCGAGCATTGTACAGGGGAAGGAGGGCGTGGGAGACGATGGATGCAACTGGCAGAGCAGAGCGCGGCCAGTTTCCATGGTGTTAATCAAGCGGTGTTAGGTCTCCCTAGTGTTGAAAACAACGACATGAGACTAGCCACAGTGAGGAGTAACTTTGACTAGTAATATGCATATGTTACTAGTCATCTATGTTTTTTTTTGAAAGGAAAACTTACTTCATTACACATACGGGCCAACAAAATCACTGGCAACCGCTTCGGTTACAAAGTTTGGTACATCTGACAACCACATACATATATCTGGCTCAACCAAACTCGCGCCAAATGACGCTAGCTTATGGGCAGCTACATTACAGGACCTGGGACACCAATTGATAAAAGCAGACTGAAAATAGTACAAGAGTTTAAACTTTGCTTCTCGAAACAGGGCACCGAAAACTGAATTATCGTAGGCGTCTCCGTCAATAGCTTGTTTCAGCACCAATGCATCCGTTTCGAAGATTACATTCCTGCATCCCAACTCACTTGCTCTCTCCACGGCATATAACAGGGCAATTGTTTCTGCTTGAATTGCCTCAGAGAGTCTTGACAATCTCCCTGCCCCTGCTGCTTCTACTCCTCCTTCAGAGTTTCTGATAATGAAACCCCATCCTCCCTTCTTTGTGTCCTTTGTGAAGGCTCCGTCTATATTTATCTTTAGATAATTTTCCTCTGGCGGTTTCCAACAACTATCCTTGGTCGTTGTTTTTTTAGTACATTTCCTCTTAAAAAACTTGTCAGATTCTCTATCATGCTTTTCGAGGGATTCTAGAATTTCAGTTGTACTTCTTATAGCCTCTCCTTTATTAGCTTTATTTCTCTCGTGCCACCAAAGCCACATAAGAATACTTGCTCTTGCACTCTTCCTCTGATCAAGCTCAAAAATTCGAATGAGCACATCTTTCGGGCTACAACAAATGCTAAGATTTTCCCTTATATCCCCCATTTGAGCCGCCCTCCATATGTGCTTCACTGGTTTGCATTTGAAGGTGTGCCCTCCATCCTCGTCAGTACGTAAGCATACTGGGCACCATGGGTCTGCTTTAACTCCTCGCTGAATTAGTTTTTGTCTCAATGGCAGACTGTTTCTTGCCATTCTCCATAAAAAGTGCAAGATTTTTGCCGGTAGTGGAAGCCTCCATATTTTCTCCCACTCAAAGGGTAAGTGGTCAGCTGTTGTGCTAGATGCAGAAGAAATACCATGGATAGACTTCCTTGCATCTGTTTCAATGGCCACTTGATAAGCTGATTTCACAGAGAATAAGCCCCTTTTATCAAAGTGCCATGCAAGCCAGTCCTCGTTTCCTTCGCTGATTGGTATTTGCAGAATTTCCTCTGCATCTTTCTCATTAAACGTTTGTTTTATTAGGTCTTCATCCCAATCACCATCTACTGGGTTAATTAGTCCTGAGACTTTGTGGAGGATGACATTCCTTCTTTGGGGAGTGGCAGGTTTTCTACTCTTACCTCGTGGGATCCATGGGTCATTCCATATGTTCACCTTCTCACCATTGCCTATTCTCCAGATTACACCTTCTCTTAGCAGTTGAACTCCTTTAAGGATGCTTCTCCACGAATAAGACATGCCATCCTTTGGCACTGCTCTAATAATCTGACCTGATGGGTAGTATTTCGCAGATAGAACTCTAGCGCAAAGAGAGTTGGGCGCATTTGCTAAGCTCCATGCTTGCCTCGCTAACATGGCTCTGTTAAACACATGGAGATCCCTGAAACCTAGCCCTCCATCCTTCTTTGGCAGCATCATATGTTCCCGACTAACCCAATGGATTTTATGTTCTTTGTCCATATTACTCCACCAGTATCTGCAGATCATCTCACTAATCTGGTTACATAAAGTCTTGGTCAGATCAAAACATGCCATTGCAAAGACCGGGACTGCTTGGGCTACGGCCTTTATTAGAATCTCTTTACCCGTCGTTGAGAGCATTTTTTCTTTCCATCCTTGAACTTTCCTCCAAATTTTGTCTTTGAGGTAGGCAAATGCCTTTTCTTTTGATCTTCCTATGTACACTGGCAGCCCTAAATACTTCTCTGTTCTTGCCTCCCTTGTAATATGCAATGCTGACATGATCATATTCTTCTGCTGATGCTGGGTATTCTTGCTAAACATTATGGCAGATTTCTCCTTATTGATTACTTGACCTGAGCAACCAGCATATGTCTCCAGGATATGATTTATCTCTATTGCAGTCCTATTTTCAGCTTTGAAGAGCAGTAAAGAATCATCTGCAAAGAGGAGATGATTAATGATTGGAGCTCTTTTGCATACTTTGATGCCTATTATTTTTCCACGTTCCTCCGCTTTCTGCAGCATTGATGAGAGGCCCTCAGCACAAATAAGAAATAAATATGGAGATAGAGGGTCTCCTTGTCGGAGACCTCTCCCTGGGATGATTACATTCGTAGTATCATTATTCACCTTTATTTGATAAGGAACCGTGGTGACGCAGTTCATAATGAGCTTGACCCAGGAAGAGTTAAACCCCATCTTTATCATCATGTCCCTCAAGAAAGTCCATTCAATTCGATCGTACGCCTTGCTCATGTCGAGTTTGAGTGCTGCAAAGCTGGCTTTCCCTCTTCTTTTATTCTGCAAGAAATGAGTCAGCTCATATGCCAAGAGGATGTTATCCGAGATCATTCTCCCCGGAACAAAAGCACTTTGATTCGGAGAGATAATATCAGGTAATATCACCTTTAGTCTATTGGTCAGCACTTTAGAAACTATCTTATAGACTACGTTGCAGAGGCTTATGGGTCGGAGGTCCTTCAAACTCTCAGGTCTGCTTACTTTTGGAATAAGCACCACCATTGTGTCATTCCACCCCATCGGCATCTCTCCTCCCCTCAGTATCCGCAAAGCTTCTTGAGTGATCTTCTCCCCTACTATGTGCCAGTAGCGCTTGTAAAATAGGGCCGGCATACCATCAGGGCCTGGTGCTTTCAAGTCCCCTATTGCGTCAAGGGCTGCTCTCACCTCATCTTCAGAAAATTCAGTGCACAGAATATTGTTCATGCTTTGGTCCACTCTTCTTCCTATGCAACTTAAAGCTTCTTGGCTACTTCCTTCTGCCTGGGCTGTAAACAGAGACACAAAGTAGTCATTGATTAGATTTTTTAAATTCTCATCGCCTTCTACCCAGTCCCCACTATCATTTTTTAGCTGGCGGATTGTATTTCTCTTCTTTCTTTCAGAGGCGAAGGCATGAAAATACTTTGTGTTTTTGTCACCTGATTTAAGCCAATTGACATGTGAGCGTTGCTTCCAATAAAGGTCTCGTTGATGTTCCAGGCGCTCGAGCTTCTCACGTAGGAACAATTCACGAGAGACTTGTAGAGGGGATATTGCACTTCTTCTGACTTCCTCCAACTCCCTCTTTAAAATCTTCAACCTCTTTTCAAGATCGCCCAAGATATTTGTACTCCAGTTTTGAAGCTCACTAGCCACCTTTTGAAGGCCTTGAATAATGTTATTAGTTCCTTGTGCCATTGTCAACTTCCAGGCATTCTCTATGATGGTTTCACAGTTCTCTTCTTCCACCCAATTTGCTTCAAATCTGAAATGTGGAGTGCCTCTTCTGCTTTTAAAATACCTTCCTTTAGTTTCCACTATGATTGGTCGATGGTCGGAATGTCGGGGATCCCCATTTATTACCTTGAAACCAGGAAAACGGTCACATCACTCCATATTTGCCACAGCTCTATCCAGCCTCTCCTTAATGTATTTTTCTGCCGAATGGCTATGATTTCTCCATGTGAATATATCCCCCTCATAGTCCAGGTCCTGCAAAACACATTCTTCAAGAGTTTCTTTGAAATTGTCCATGTGGGCTTGAATTCTTGGGGGGCCACCTTCTTTCTCATGGCCATACAATATTTCATTAAAATCTCCAACACAAATCCAAGGTCTTTCAAGCTGGGCACTCAGATCCCGAAGCAAATTGAAGGTCCTTTCCTTTTTGTCACTTGCTGGTTCGCCATATATACCTGTAAACCTCCATCTAAAATTATCGTCTTCAATTATCTCAATGTCTATGTGGTACTTGGAGAAATTGTGAAGCTCAGCCTTCACTGTATCCTTCCAAAACATTGCTAGCCCTCCACTTTTTCCTTTACAGTCTTTTATTACCATTTCCTTCATACCCAACACCCATTTAAAATGCTTTATTCTCCTCTCATCCAGTTTGGTTTCGGACAAGAAAAGAATATCTGGGTCCTCCCGCTTCTGGATCTCCAGAAGCCCTCGGACTGCCGGGCCGTTATCCAATCCCCGGCAGTTCCAAGCAATGAGTTTCATTTTTCCCTGCCGGGCTGTCCTGGCAGCCCAGCTTCCTTGTCTAAGTTATCTTTGTTTGGAGCTTCTTTCCCTACCACTCCATCTGTTTTCTCAACCTCCATCCTTACTTTTTTCGCCAGATCATGTTCCCCGTCAATCTCCATGAGGTCCGCCCCTCTTTTCTTTAGTGGTGACTTCAACATTTCTTGAGTTTTTGCCTCTGCTTGCCTCTCTCTGCGTTTGAAAGTGCCTCTCATCTTTTTGACATCTGGCTTTAGGTGTGTGTAATCAGGTTCTATGTCACTTGAGGATGACCCTACTCTCATTGGCTCTTTTGCTGTTTTCTCCAAGTTCTCCTCCTTTTCCTCTGCGCGCTTCTCTGTCATATTTTGCTCTGCCTTCGCTTGTGTTTTATGTTCGTCTACAGCGAATATCAACTTTTTACTCCCTGTTGTCGCTGTTTGCTCCTCTTGTATAAATTTTTGAGGGCTTGTGACTTCCTTCACATCTCTTTTTTCCCTGTCATCATCTCCCCCAGTTGATATAGTTTTCCTCCATGATGGGCCATCACTTCCCTGCCCACTACCGCTACTTCCTGCACTATTACTTCTCCAAAAACCGCCTTTATCACTTGATCCCCTGCTTTTCTCTTCACTGGAGCTCCCTTTGTAGATTGTTGCACGCAACCATGGACCATATTGCCTCTCTCCTTCTCGTCTGGCTCTCGTTATGCAAGCTTTTTCGCCGTGACCAATGATCCCACAATTGTAGCAGAAGTCCGGTAAATGTTCATATTCAAATGAAACCATCTTCTTCTGCTCCTCCATTTTTCCATTTTCTCCTCTTACCATTTTTTCATCTTTTTGGTTCTGCTCATCCTCATCATCATCGAAGGTAATTCCTCTCATCAGTGGTACAGTGATGTCCATTCATACTTTGATCCTCATAAATTGCCCAAATGCAAAGCCATTGTCATCCAGATCCATATCTAATACTTCTCCGATTTGTTCCCCAATCAGAGCCCCTGTTTCTCTATCCATCATCCCCATTGGAATACCATATAGCCTAACCCATATTGGTATCATCTTAAATTGGTAATCATCTATAGTTTTATTTGGTGCAAAATCTTCCACCACTAGCAAGCTTTTATTGAAAAACCACGGTCCATTATCTACTGCCGTCTTTTTCCCCTTTTCTTCACGGAAAGAAAACAAGAACCGGTTCTTACCAAGATCTTTACACTCCAAACCAGAGAAGGGGCACCAGACTCCAGCCAGAGTCTTCCCTAGATGTTCAGCTTTCGCCGATCTATCCGACAACAGTTTCCCCACTGCCTGGAGCTTGCCCACTGTCATGAAGTTTGCATTTTCCCCGATTTTTACCACTTTCCTCTCCGCCTCCGAGAGCTGCAGACCCTTTAATTTTCCTTCCACTCTAGCCAAAGATGGTATCATCTCACCTCCCATTGTAGCCTCGGATAGCAGCAACCTCTGGCTGGACGTCACACCACCTACTCTGTCTTTCGCCACCACACATCTCTCCAATTGGTTTGACAGCTCGACGAACTGGCGACAGAGCTCGGTCGCGAGCGCAACTGCGGCAACGGCCTCGGGTGCGAGTAGAGCAAGCTGCTTGACCAGGACCTCCGCGGCGGCGTGGCGCCGTGGTCAGAGGAGGCGCTCCTGGACGAGTGGCTACGGCTGACGCAGCCGCTTCTGCTGTCGCTGGAGCTGACGCTACGGCAGACGGAGCGCTAGCCCAAGCCCGGAGTGGACGCGACGGACTCGGGCCGCGCGGAAGTAGGGCGATGCTGGGCGCGTCGGTCGACAAACTCCTGCTGGTGCCGGAAGAGCTTGAATCGCTCCTCACCTCCGGCGGATTGCTGATTCGAAGCTGATGACAGAGAGCTCTTTTGGATTTTGGGGACACAAATCCTTCCCTTGAAACTCTGTCGCCTCAAGCTCTCTCGCCTCAGATTCAGCACGTAAGATCTCCCTCACGGCTCTAGAGTGGTTGAGATTGATGAGAAAATTGGTGGATTATGCAGAACAGCGATTAGATCGCAGAAAAAACGGGAGCAAGAATGTGGGTTTTGTGGATTTTGGGCTTAGATTTGAGCGGCGAGGCTTGCCGGACAGGAGCACGGTGGAAAGGCCACGAACTCGCCAGAAGCGGCACAGACACCGTCACGTGTGGACGGACTGGCTACAATTACATTTTTACTACCTCTATAGTGGGGAGTAAGATATGTATGGTATTATCCAACACTTCATTTATTAGGATATAAACTCATCTTCTCTTGGTATATATGTGTGATGTTACCCATAGTATGAGTAACTATAGCTATGTTACTCAAACCATCTTTTTCATCATTAAATCATTGCCACCTATGCAAATTTGCTGAGTTGGACCCATGTTACTACTGAAGCTACTCCTCACTGTGGCTAGTCTGATGAAAACCTAGTTACACAAAACAATGTCATTACGAGAAATTCGTTCCGAATCTTATAGCGTATGGGCCCATTATACCAAGTTCACACAAGGGCCTACAAAATGCCAGGGCCGGCCCTGGCTTAGCCCATACATATTTGCTCATCCGATGGCTTGCATGGACCCCTTGGTGATTCATCCGCATGAATCAATTCCAATTAACTCTCCCAGTGTCGCATGTGTTACACTTAGAGATATATCTCTTTGTAATCTCAACTACTTATCTCTTCCTCTCCCTTCTAACCTCCTATCTCTTATTCTGCTGGATCCTAGCGATCGGTAGATACTTGTAAACCACGGCAGGGGTTATTCCTGCCCTCGATCAATAAAGCCCCGCGGCTCCTCTACGGAGGAGTAGGAACGCTTCCACCAAACCAATCTTACATGGTATACAGAGCCACGTCTCTTCCTATCATCTAGCGACACCACAAAAAAACCCTAAACCCTTCCATCGCCATGGCTATGAGCTCGAGCGCCGCCGCCCTCAACCTAGGTGCTCCACCAACAGAGAAGCTCGCAAGGGGGAACTACCTCCTGTGGAAGGCGCAGGTCATGCCGGCACTGCGAGGCGCGCAAGTGACCGGTCTCCTCGACGGCAGCGGCGCCGCACCGCCAAAGACAACAGAAGTCACCAAGGCGGACAAAACCACGGCCATAGAACCCAATCCTCTGTATGGCCCGTGGTTGTCGAAGGATCAGCAGGTTCTGAGCTACCTGCTGAATTCTCTCACGCAAGAAATCCTGGCACAAGTTATCGGTAAGGACAGTACCTTTGATCTCTGGACTGCTCTTACCACTCTATTCGCCGCGCAGTCGCAATCCCGCATAACAAATCTTCGGATGGCCATCTCCAACACCAAGAAAGGAAACATGTCAAGCAATGCCTTCATCGCCAAGATGAAGAACCTCGGGGACGAGCTAGCTGCGGCTGGGCGTCCGGTAACCGATCCGGAGATGGTCGACTACATCCTTGCTGGCCTTGATCGGGACTACGATCCCATCGTGGCAGCAGTCGGCGCTATCAAGAACTCCATCACCGTTGACGATCTCTTCGCGCAGATCGCTGCGTTTGATCAGCGGATGGAGATGCTGGGGGACGGACCAGCAGGCTTCCGTTCCTCTGCCAACGCCGTCTACAGGGGGCGCGGCCAGTCCCGTGGCAGGGGCAGTCGTGGCCGAAGCAACAGAGGAGGACGCGGTCGAGGAAACCGCTCCTCTCCCTCTCCGAGTCGTGGAGGTGGCGGCGGCGGTCATCAGCAGCGCTTTCGCTCTCAACCACAACAGCAGCAGCAGCAAGAAGGCGACTACCCGGAGTGCCAAATCTGCTACAAGTTCCATGCTGGCGGGGCAAGAGCCTACTGGCATCGCTACGACGACGATCATGAAGAAAAGAAGGCAGCCAACCTCGTCACCAACAACTATGGCATAGATACCAATTGGTATGCAGACTCTAGCGCCACTGAACATATCACAGGGGAGCTCGACAAGCTGACGATGAGGGAAAGGTACCACGGCGGTGATCAGATACACACGGCGAGTGGAACTGGTATGGACATTACTCATGTTGGTAAATCAATTGTTAAAACCCCCGTAAAAGACCTACATCTTAATAATGTCTTACATGTTCCACATGCTTCAAAAAATCTTGTCTCTGTTCATCGTTTTGCCCTTGACAACAATGTTCTCATAATATTCTATCCTCACTCTTTTGTGATCAAGGACTTGGCAACGAGGAGGGTCATCCTTAGAGGAAAGTGTGAGGGAGGCCTATATCCACTCATATCATCTTCATCTTCATCATGGTCGAATAAACAAGCGTGGAGTGTCACCAAACCTTCCTCGGCAAAGTGGCATAGTCGTCTCGGTCATCCCTCCTCAGTTATAGTTCAGCACGTCCTTAGCAAAAATAATCTTCCTCATGAGTCTAGCGTTGAGTCAATTTGTGATGCTTGCCAGCAAGCTAAGAGTCATCAGTTACCTTATCCTATATCAACAAGTGTTTCCACTGCTCCATTGCAGCTTATTTTTTCAGATGTATGGGGACCAGCTCCCACATCAGTTGGTAGATTCTCTTATTATGTCAGTTTCATCAATGATTATAGCAAGTTCACTTGGATATATTTGCTAAAGAAACGATCTGATGTTTTCCAAGTTTTTACCAACTTCCAAAACCTTGTTGAACGCCAGCTAGACTCAAAAATTCTTGCTATGCAAACCGACTGGGGTGGTGAGTATGAGAAACTAAATTCCTTTTTTCAAAAAATTGGAATCTCTCACCATGTTTCTTGCCCCCATGCTCATCAGCAAAACGGGTCGGCTGAACGCAAACACCGCCATGTTGTTGAGGTAGGACTAGCACTCCTAGCCAATGCTTCCATGCCTTTAAAATTTTGGGATGAAGCTTTTCTCACTGCCACATATCTCATAAATATTCGACCAAGCAAAGTCATCAAATTTGAAAGTCCCATCACACGTCTGTATGGAACAAAACCAGATTTCAAATCACTATGAGTTTTTGGTTGTGCATGCTGGCCAAACCTAAGGCTATACAACACACGCAAACTTGCGTTTCGCTCAAAAAGATGTGTGTTTTTGGGCTATAGCCCTATGCATAAAGGCGTCAAGTGTTTAGATGTTCCTACAGGCCGAGTTTATATATCTCGTGACGTTGTGTTCGATGAATCAGTTTTCCCCTTTGAATCCCTCCATTCTAATGCCGGCGCCCTTCTCCGTCAAGAAATTCTTCTTCTTCCATCCACACTTCGACCTTTTGATCACGGGGGAAACAATTGCACTAACCAACATGACATCCCTGCTGGAACCAGTTCTTGTCTCCCGTGTGTGCAGGTACCCGAAGAAAACGGAGCTCAAAACAATCAGAATGATCAAAATCTTGTCCAAAACGGAGCTATATTTCATGTAGAAGAAGAAGACGAAGCTGGCGCGGCGTTCGAGGAAGATTTGGCGGCGCCTGCCACCCCTGCGCGTCAATCCTCCTCGGATCTGGCGCGGGCATCTTCTACGGATCACGAGCCGGTCGGCCAGGAGAGCCAGGCGCAGGCGAGCCGCCCCGCAACTGCCACGTCATCACGTGGAGGATCTCCCTCGAGCGGCCCGCGCATGCAGCCAACCGCTGCGAGGCGCGGCATGCACATGCGGCCAACGGGCTCATCTGGTGCGGTCGGCGCAGGATCAACTGCGGAAACTGGTGGTGTGGCCGCTGATGGACAGGCCACATCCGCGACCAATGGATCCGGTGCGGCAACACCTGATGCATCTCCAGGATCGTCTGCAACCAGCGATTCTGTGCACCCACGTGTGCAGCAACAATCATCCATATCCAAAGTCACAACTCGGCTACAAAAAGGTATTAAAAATCCAAAAATAAGAACTGATGGCACCATACCATATGGCATGTTGTGTATTTCAGGAGAGCCAACAAAACTAGATGATGCACTTGGAGATCAAAAGTGGAAAAAGGCTATGGATGAGGAGTATACAGCCCTAATGAGAAACAAGACATGGCATTTGGTACCAAACCAAAAACGTAAAAATTTCATTGATTGTAAGTGGGTGTATAGGATCAAGAAAAAGGCAGATGGCTCCATTGACAGGTATAAGGCATGTCTTGTTGATAAGAGTTTTAAGCAGCGTTATGATATTGATTATGAGGATACATTTAGTCCTGTGGTAAAGGCAGCAACTATAAGACTTGTGCTAGCCATTGCCATGTCCAAGGGATGGAGCTTAAGGCAGCTAGATGTACAGAACGCGTTTTTGCATGGTGTTCTGGAAGAGGAGGTCTACATGAGGCAACCACCAGGTTATGAAAACAAGCAAAAACCACATTATGTATGCAAGCTTGACAAGGCTCTCTATGGTTTGAAACAAGCACCCAGAGCATGGTACTCCAGGTTAAGTATGCAGTTGAAATATCTTGGTTTCTTTGCATCAAAAGCTGATACATCTCTCTTCATATACAATAAGGCAAATACTGTCATATTTGTGCTCATTTATGTTGATGATATTATAGTTGCAAGCTCTTCTCAGAATGCTACTGATGCTCTCTTACATGATCTAAGCTCAGAATTTGCTTTAAAGGATCTTGGTGATTTGAGTTTCTTCTTAGGCATTGAAGTTAAGAAGGTTCAGGATGGTATAGTGTTGAAACAGGAAAATATGCAACTGAACTCTTGGCTCGGATGGGAATGAAGGATTCCAAGCCTTCACCCACACCATTATCCTCATCAGAACAGTTGTCAGCCTATGTAGGGGAGCCACTTAATGAGAAGGATATCACTAGATACAGAAGTGTTGTTGGAGCCTTGCAATACTTAACCTTGACACGACCGGATATCTCATTTTCTGTTAACAAAGTATGTCAATACCTGCATGCGCCTACTTCTGCTCACTGGACAACTGTCAAAAGAATCATTCGATATATTAAGCATACTGTAGGCTTGGGACTATATTTCAAACGTTCCAATTCTACACTTGTCAGTGCTTTCTCTGATGCAGATTGGGCAGGTTGCAGTGATGATAGAAAATCCACAGGAGGTTTTGCGGTTTTCTTTGGATCTAATCTTATTTCATGGAGTGCCAGGAAACAAGCAACAGTGTCAAGGTCAAGTACTGAAGCTGAGTACAAGTCATTGGCAAATGCCACTGCAGAAATTATTTGGCTTGAATCTTTGCTTGAGGAATTGGGTGTAAAGCAACGTCGTACTTCATGTCTATGGTGTGATAATTTGGGGGCTACTTATTTAAGTGCAAATCCCGTTTTTCATGCCAGAACCAAGCACATTGAGATAGACTTTCACTTTGTACGAGAAAGAGTTGCTGAGAAGAAGTTGGAGATACGTTTTATTCCTTCCAAAGATCAAGTAGCTGATGGATTCACCAAAGCTCTACCATACAAGCCATTTGAAGCATTCAAGAACAATCTTAATCTAGGATAGGTAGTTCAGATTAAGGGAGGGTGTTAGACTTAGAGATATATCTCTTTGTAATCTCAACTTCTTATCTCTTCCTCTCCCTTGTAACCTCCTATCTCTTATTCTGCTGGATCCTAGCGATCGGTAGATACTTGTAAACCACGGCAGGGGTTATTCCTGCCCTCGATCAATAAAGCCCCGCGGCTCCTCTACGGAGGAGTAGGAACGCTTCCACCAAACCAATCTTACAGCGTGTTCTGTTGTGCTTTTACTTGATGTGCTAAATGCTCTTAGCCTGTGACTTCAGCGGTTGTATCGCCTCCTCCCAGCATGCATGTGAGAAACGGCACTATCACCGCATTGCAAAGGCGGGCGGCGTTGGAGTTACTTTGTAATGGGTTTTCAGTACTAGTGTTGCCTCGACAAGCTCTAGATTTTCTCATTCCGCTAGAAGCCTCATGCTCGTCATCCCTATGCGTGGATCAGAATATCGGTGTATCGACAAGCTATACAAAAGAAATTGGTGCAAGTATCTGATCAATCACATCACACAGTAGTACCGATAGATTGTTATTTGGGCGTGTGAAAAGCATACTAGAGTACCAGACAGCACAGACAAAAATTGAAAGTGAAAATCACTAGGGTTGTAGTGAGATTTGTTTTTTTTTACTTTGATAAAGGCAGTAGAATAAGAACCAAAGATAAAGTGATATTTTTTATTTGTTTGATATAAGACAGTACAATAAGATATTTCTTACACATCCCTTCCCAATTATAAAACATCAGATGCTTTGATATATAGCATGCACAAGCGAAAATTGCCGACAATATCGCAATGTGGCTTGCGGTCATACATTAATACAATTGTTTCAAATGTTTGTTTCAGCTCCAACAATTTGTCACACGGGAACATATATGCATCCAAACTAAGTAATATCTAAATGGAAGAAGGTAATGCCATTATGCAATTCACCAACAAATCAATTCCAGTTTGTGAAGAGCCTCCTTTCATAATGCACCGGGTTGCTTTGTCTTTGAGGTTATTTGCCCTTCGCCTCATATCTCCACCTTCTTCGTGGCAAAACAACTTTTTAACACTCCTCTGAATATTGTCCCTGTCCATCTTGCCCGCTAACACAAACCATATCTTCCACACCTCCTGGACATACCTGGCATTTATCATTTGGTTGCCGAAATGTGGTCTACATATCATTGGAACACCCTCACTTATGCTCTCCAACGTTGAGTTCCAGCCATTATGGGTCCAAAATCCACCAACCGCTTGGTGCCCAAGAACTTCTTGTTGTGGGGCCCAGCTCACCACCATTCCCCTACCACGTGCCTCTTCCTCAAAGCCGTCGGGTAGGCCTATCTTCCCTGAACCCTGAACCGAGTCAGGCCGGATCACCCAAAGAAATGGCCTGCGGCTACTGGCCAAGCCCCATGCAGTCTCCACTAGCTCTTCTTGATCCATGGATGCCAAGCTCCCAAAGATCACGAACAGAACACATCCTACTTCTTGCTTGTCCAACCAATGCAAACATGTTCTATCTTGAGCCAACAAGCTGCTCTGGGCACCTAAAGATATCTTGTGAAGCGGACCGATCGCATACACCGAAACGCCCATGCCATCAATGATCTTTTGTAGCTAAGCATCTTCGAGGTCGCTGAAGGTGTTAATGATGACACCTGAAGAACACATTGATGATTCCACAATGCGTTCTATTAAGGTGGACATCGTTTCATGTGGAATTGCGGCTGAGAAGACCATGTCTTGCTGCTGGAGCGGGTGGAGACCATGCAGTTCCATATTGAGTTGCAAATGGTCTGAAATTTTGGTAAGAAAATGATCAACCATCGAGTGGCGTATGTGTGGATGCATGTGTATTATTAAGAAACTAAGCAACTTAAATATGCGAGTCTCGTTTCTAATGAATGTTTGTTGATGTTTTGGTAGGTGAACGTGATTGTGGTTGAGCATGGTAATGTGCATATGTGGATGCGACTAGTAATGCATGTTTTGTATATTATTATTTATATATTCGCATGATGCTACAACCATTGTTTTAACTCTATTGGCTACAACCATTGTTTTAACTCTCCTCCCGTGTCGCCACCCTCGCGGGCGACACGAGAGGCGCTAACTTTAGCTGCCAGCCGCTCCTTCTTCTCCCCTCCTCCCCCTCCGTCGCAGTCGGGGGACAGCAGCGGTTAAAGCTCGTGCATTTGAAGCCAACAGGGAAGGGCTTCTCCTCCTTCCCGAGTTGAATGGCGGCAAGGGCGCACGATCGACGGGGTGTGGCGTCTGCCTCGGTCCATGGCGGCGCGTTGGCTCCCGGTGGCGGCGCTTGTGGTGATGCGGGTGGAGATCGGCCAGAGATGGGGTTGGGGCTAGGCGTGGTTGGTGGTGGTGACAACGTCTGACCCGGATCCCAGGGCAGCGGCCTTGGTCGTTGGCGGCAGGTGAAACTCAGGAAGCCCGCGGTGGATGGTGTGGTGGTGCCCCTGTCCAAGGTGGAACTGCGCTAGCAACCTGGTGGTTTGGCTCCGGATCGGATCAGTGACAGTGACGAGCAGGAGCGGGATATTTACCGGATGCTCTCGCGGTTTGGCGAGGTGGGGTGGCGGCCCACCTCCCAGGCTCCAGTGGTGGTGCACTCCAGTAGTGGCCGGTGCGCCGGGGCTCACGCAGTGGAGTGCTGCAATGTGTGGTCGCTGGATCTGGGCAGCCAGATATGGGGCTTTGAAAGTGGTTTGGCCGATGCATAGGATGTTGGATGGATTCTCGCGGGATGAAATCGTGGTGCAAGCCTTATGTTTGGCCGATGGCCCAAGCCGGTGATGGTGACGCCCTAGGCGCCGTGTCCTTTCTGAAGGCATCACCGAGGTGAAGCTTGCACCTCCTTCCGCTACCTTCGGGGAAGACCCTTGATCAGTCAATCGGATGATGGCGGCGTTCACGTGTCGTTCCCCCATTAGGGGCATTATTCTTGGAGGGGTTCATCGGCTAGAGGGGCCATGGACGACTACAATAGTGGAGCGGCCTGGCATCTGATGTGACGACAACGGCAGGTCTTGGTGCCATGGGGCAGCGGGGTTTCGACGATGGTCGCGTGTTGATAGACGTGCGCAGGATGGTGGTGCTATCTGGCGTCGTGGCGGCGTCGATGGCAGTTGGGCTTGGCAAGGCATATGCACGGATCTCTCCTGAAGATGGGATGGCGGAAGATGGCGGTGTCGGATTCTTCAGCGTGCGCATGCGTGTGTGTTGAGGGTCTGCTACGCCGGTTAGTGCTCTCAGCTCGTGGCAGCCTGTGGTGGCCACTAGATTAGATGGTGTGTGTGGATGCGCCAGGGCACTCCATGAGCCTTGTAGGTGTAGCGAGTGAGGTCGCCAGGAAGGTGGCTTTGGGTTGATCCATGTATCTACTTTGTCAGACTCTGTTGAATATTTAATATAGATGGATGTGTGCATCGCTCGATGCAGAGGCCAGGGCTAATCCTCCTCTTCGAAAAAGAACAGAAAACATGAAGCTGCTTTTACTTGGATTTCCTTGCTTCCATCTTAATGCTAGTGATTCCGAGTATGCTCTTACCTTGAGTCCTCCAAAATATCAGTTCTGATAATCCTTTGGAGGTTGCTTTTAAATGCAGTTACGATGGACTCCATGTGCCATCTATTTTTTGTTTTGTGATCCGTTCTCGGGCCTTGCTTCTTATGGATTTCCCCTTTTCTATGTTATTGTTTAGCGTGCTTCCCTCTGAAATTTTTACATCGATCTTATGGTATGCTTCTTGCTTGTAGCTATTTGTTTACTCTAGTAGGACTTCAGTGGCATGTGTACTTCAAAGGGGAACACTTTATCTCAGGCGTCTGATGGGTTCTTTCCATTAGACTAGTGCATCTCCATTCATTTTCCTTCCATCCAACGGGTGCATGTGTTATCCATCTCCAACTAATCCCACAAATCACGCCGTTTGTCATTTATTGCTAGCCGAGACCATATATGCATAGTTCAATCAAATTGAAACCGTCGCTGCTCATGGTCTTGCATGGTGATTAACACACCGACGCTCGTTTTGCCTCTCTCTCTCTCTCTCTCTCTCTCTCTCTCTCTCTCTCTCTCTCTCTCTGGATCCGTGCAAGAATTCTGGTGCCAACCAAAACTACAAGCACCAAGCTGGTTGGTTGCCATGCGTTCGGCTGGACTCCATCTCCTTGTTGTTGTCGGCGGCATAGTCCTGCTTTCTGGTCTTCTCAGCGATTTCGTTGATCAACGGCCGGCAGGAACGGGATGGAAAGCCGGCACTGTCTTCTTCCACCACCACACCAGCAGTCCCTCAGCACCTCCACGGTTCACCCTCCCTTCTGTTCGTACACGAACACGTCACCGTGTACCTTCGACGCTGGGGGTGATGCACCGCAGCTCACGTCGAAGGAGACCTAGCCGGAAGCGCGGTACGCAGGCAATCCGGCGGGTGCTTTTGAGCACCCGAAACCCCACACTCCCGGGAGGGACCCCGTCAGGGCGTGCAGCAACTATGGGCTGCCCTAGGTTGATCTGATCGCCCCTAGGGCCTCGAGGTTCGCCGCCCTGCAACAAGAAGAACAGACGAAGAACGAGGAAGAAGAAGAACTAGGGTTAAGGAGAAAAGATAAAAGATAAAAAGTGGTAGATGATTTGATCGATTGTGTGTTGTTCAATCGGCCGTCACCCCTTAGCTATATAAGAGGGGGCTGGACTTCCCGTGCAAGGAAAAGACTTGAATTCACGTCCAAAACCCTAGTCAAATTCGGATTGGTTTTGTCCGAACTTTCCAAAACTGTTCGGTCTAAAACTGGCTGCATATTGTGGGTCTTTTTTGAGGCGGTAAACGAACTCGGATGGAAACGAGCCCAAAAGCAATCTTGACCGTTTCGACGAGACGAACAACTTTCATGTTGAACGTTTTTTCATCAGAGGTCATCTCAAGGGTCAAATAGCTCGCGCAAAACAGCTAATTATTTACGCAGCTCATCACGCATACGCTCATATGTGTGTGGTTCCGGGCGTCATATTTTGCTCACTGGAGGGTCCCGCTGTGAGGACTCTAACTTTTGCATACGACCTCGGATTGGGACGATCTTTATATTAAAACAGATCGTTTCGACGAGACGCACAACTTTCATGTCGAAATTTTCTCAATTTGAAGCCATCTTAATGGAGTTTCTGTACATTCTTTAATCTGGTGTCGACATGAGCATCTCTGAACTTGTCATAACTTTTGCATCCGAGCTCCGTTTTAGACCATCTTCATATTCATCTTGATCTTCTTGAGGAGAGCCATCTCATGGGGACTTTCAATAGTAAGTTTGAATTAATCTTGACACAGCTTCAAGCCACTCTTTATAATTGTGCCAGTTTTGAGCGTCAACACATGCCCCCCTCTTTTTCGGCAAAGCTAGCGTGCCGAAAAATAACTTGTACCAAGTTTGTTCTAAGGACGATGTCAACACTCCATCGGCCATTTATATGTTCTTAGGACGATAAGTATATATCGGCCATGTCTTGTATGAACTTCTTGATGCAAACTTGGGTGAAGACTTCTCAACTTTCATAATAATCCGGTGATAAGGTTCCATAGATCAAAACCATCCTCTGAACCATATTGTTCACCCTTCCGCTAGGATTTTGCAGATAATCAAGAATGAACTCCTCCGATCCTTATTTTGCCTGCATAAAAGTTTCATTAGTGGCCGAGGTGGTGAGCTCCAATTCAGCCTTACCTATGTTGGCAAGAATAAGCATGCATCGGCTATTGATAGATGTGCAATACACCATGACCGACGTGGTAGCCGGATGCTTACTAAGCCAACTCTCTCCAATTATCATGTCTAGATATATGAGCAATGCTAAAATAATCTAAAGTAGAAATTATATCTAGCCATTTATCAAGATAAACATGAAGTGATTCTCAAGACACAGAAAGACTTTGGATATTAGTTGCACTACTAATAACAAATCAGCAAAAGCCTCAATATGCATAGCACCTATAGCAATGAAAAGCTCCAATCCGAATAACAATGCATATTCGTCTTTGATCATTTGTGCATAAATATTTCAAGCGGCATGAGGTTTCACAAAATAGCACCATAAGGAGATATATAAACAACACCAACACATTGGCCATTGCTACAAATTTGACCATCAATATATAACCTCCATGGTACTAGAGAGATCAATCTAAAACCAATATTATGCATGATGTCAATATGATGCTCAATAATAAAATCAACCATGATTTGGCCTTACATAAATTCTGAATACTAATAAGCCAAAGCACACTCAATCAAAACATAAGTTCACTTTGCAATCTTGGTGAATTGGTCTATGCATAATATCTTCAATGGCATCAATTTGACAAATTCCTTTGCAAGCACTTATCTCAAACTAAGGACGATGTTAGAATACCACACCGGCCATTCTTAGATATATTCTTAGGGCGATAGATAAATATCGGCCATTACAATGAGGTCCATCTAGTATTCACCCACCAAAGTATGTATAGCCGAAATAAACAAATGAAATAGCAATAAGATATTTCGGCCCCTTTGTATTAGCAACAAAAATGTAAATAACCAAACTTATAGTGATTTGGTAACAATCTGTCATGATATAGAAAATTATGTTGCATCCATGGATCAAAATAAGTCCATGGAGGGTAACTGATCATACCTATGGATGAATTCCATGGCAAAGGCATCAATGGCATTGTTGAAGAAAATGGATGATGTGCTAATCGAAGATTTTGATGTTGTGATCCACACCTTTGGCTTAATTGTTTGTTGCTTCCATTCTTCTCTTTCTTCACTTTTATTGTACTTGTTGCAATAGAAGCATGCACATCATTTTTGTTATGAATGATCCTCTTGGGAACCCATGCCATGTTCTTCTGTCTCAGCTCTTGTGCATTAAGATTTTGTAATTCCTTCTTTTGCCAATACGTTAAGCCGAGTGGGCATCTCGGCTGTAGTTCTATTTTGACCAATGGTAGTTCCTTTTTGGCCTTATGCACTCTCAACTTCTTTTCTTCAGATTTGGCACTTTGACTCTCAATAATTGGTTGCTTTGTCTCATTGCCTTTAGTAGCAAATGTTAACACTTCAATTGGCTCTTTTTTATTTGAGATCAAATCTGAAGTTGCACTCTTACGACCATCTCTTTTAACACGGTAAACTTTCTTGACCACCTCTTTCTTCATCCTTGAGCTCTGGACCGATTCCTTATGATTGAAACGGTCTTTAACATGTGATTGTTCAGATATTGATCTTCTCGGAGCTGCATAATATTGGTGAGATCGTCTAAAATAAGATGGAGAATGTGCCCTTGTATCATACCTGTCCCATGATGGATATGGATCTATATGAGCATAGGGAGGCATCCACGGCATTGGCATTTGGCGGCCCAAAATAAGGATATGAATATGTTGCATTAAAATTCTCACTTTGCCAATACCGATCCTCATATTTGCGCCTTGGGGGTGATCTTGGTTTATTGGCATGATTGGGCTGATAAGCATTCTTCTCTTCACTCTTCTTTTCATATTTATCCAATAGTTCAGCAAAGGTGATTTTTGATCTCTTACACTTGCGCTTATTTCGGCCTTTGTTTCCTTTTGGTTTGCTTTCATCGATCATTGGATTTGCTTGCTGCCCCCCAGTCCTTGGCGTCTCCATTGTAGCTTTGATGGAATTCTCACCCTCAAGATTATGTTCATTATGCTCTTCAACAACTTCTTTACTTGAAAGCTTGATCCCATCACCTGCAGTTTTTACCTTCTCTTTAAATGGATCGGCTTGAAGCAGCCAATGCAAAAACTTTTTGCCATCGGGACCAATCGGAATAGACTGGTCATCTCTTGGTGTTTCAACAAACATCAATCGTCCTTTTTCAATGGTCGATTTAACTATTTGACGAAACATGTTGCAATCCTCAAAATTATGCTTGGACCAATCATGCAACTTACAATACATTCGTCCTTGGATTGATGGCTTAACATGGTGATCAAGAATTGTAATGTAATTATTTTTCAGCAACAAATCAAATATTTGATCACACATGCTTGAATTGAAGGTATACTTCTTGTTTTCTAGCCGATCTTGCTGTGGGAACGGCTTTGGAATTAAGTAAACGAATGGTTCAGATTTTGTATCACACCATTCGGCTATGCATTGTGTTTTGCACTCTATCTCCGATGTCTTTGGGTAAGATATTATACTAGCATCGGTTTTCTCAACAGAATTTAATCTTGGCTTTAAATTTCTGAAACGAAGATATTTAGAACATACATGTCTCAGTTGAGACCTAGAGCAAGCCAAGTACGAAATAAGCAAAGCTACCTAACTAGATATGAACCTTAGATAAAGCAATGGGGAAAACTTTGGCTGTAACAATAAGTCATTATCGGTCTTTGGGTGAGCATGATAGTGGTGTGGCTTGAACAATATCTTGCTTCATCTTTGGGTGGCTCCCCAACGCCTCTTCATCATCTTTTTCTTTATTCCGTGAATCATTACCTTGAAGATCCTTATCAGCCGAACTTTGTTTGGCTACTTGCTCTTGTCCTTGAGGCTTGTCAATTTCTACGGCACGAAACTCATAGGGCAGGAAGTAGGTTCCATTAATTTCAGAAAAATCAAGCACGGTTGTTTTTCTATGCTTGCCATGCCCTTTCTCAATAATGCTTGCCACTTTGGATTTGATGGATTTGGAATATATACTACTTGATTCGGCTTTTTCAACCGAAGCACTTTCAAGTTCCAAATCATCCTTCTTTTCATTGATACTACCAATTGGCAAACCTTCTTTTATCTGAGCCAATTCTTTTTCTATTTGTTTCTGACGATGAGCGACAAAGTTGGCTTTAAGCCTTTTCTCAATTTCAGCCCACTCCGGATACGATTTCCCCCCAATGCTTTTAGATTCTTTCGGCAATGACACATGGTTGTTGCCGAAATTTTGCAATAGTGGGGGTGTATAATATGATGTAGTACTAGGTGAAGGCATATGCATTGTTGTAAAACCATATTTTTGCTCGCCAATTTTATCAATTGGCAAAGATTCATCTTCTTGCAAACTCTAGCTTTTATTGCGGCATAATCAGGAAATAGCCCCTTTTCATGTTGTTCAAGGCAAAGAGCACTAATCCTCTTATTTTGGGCTAAACTCTTCAATGCAGCCACCACTACCTCATCTTCTACAATATTTGGCACAACGGCTCCTGTAAAATTTACATTTATTCGGCTATGACCAGAAAGGTGTGAAGACGAATTATGAGCATCTACAGTTGTGTATGGTGCCGAAAAATTACTAACATGAGGTGTAGCATATGATGGTTGAGAGTAACTGGCTGAATAGCTAGTAGTAGCATGGCCAATTCTCCCATCCATCGGCAAGGTTGGATTCACATATTGCAAATTAGTTGCCGATGAATAAAAAGGTGAAACACTTTCTTGTATGCTATTGGAAATTTTAACATGAGGTGTTTCAAATTGATTAACCAAACCCATCATGTTGTTCATCGGCATATGGATTTGTGGGGCTGCCGATGCATGAGAGTTTGGATACATAAGAATTTGAAGCAAAAAGATTATTTTGCATCGGCCCTTGCGCATAATTAGATGCATAATTGATAAAACTAGGGCTAGCCGATACATTATGCTCAATAGGTGATCCAGCAACAACATATGGATTATTTGCATCTACAAAGAGGAATTGGGTATTCATATTACCTTTGTAGATTGCAGCAACTTGATGACGATCTCTTCGTAGCAAAAACGGGCTGGAGACCGTTCAAAGCTTCGTCCCCAGCGGAGTCGCCAAAAAGTGTGTTGACACACGAACACGTCACGTGTACCCTCGACGCCGGGGGTGATGCACCGCAGCTCACGTCGAAGGAGACCCGACTGACAGCGCGATACGCAAGACAGTCGGCGGGCGCTTTTGTAGACCCGAAGCCCCGCTTGCCCGAGAGGGACCCCGTCGGGGTTTGCGGCGGCTATGGGCTGCTCCAGGTCGTTTCGCTCGCCCCTAGAGCCTCGTGGATCCGCAGCCCTCCAGCATGAAGAACTAGCAAAGAACAAGAAGAGAGATACAAGGGAGAGATAAAAAGTAGATCAACACGAAAAAGTAATAGATTGATTGGTTCGATTGGTGTTGTTCAATCGGCCGTCACCCGTTAGCTTTATAAGAGGGGGCTAGACTTCGCGTGCAAGGAAAAGAGTTGGATTCACGTCCAAAACCCTAATCAAATTCCGATTGGTTTTGTCCGAACTTTCCAAAACTGTTCGGTCTAAAACTGGCTGCATATTGTGGGTCTTTTTTGAGGCGGTAAACAACCTCGGATGGAAACGAGCCCAAAAGCAATCTTGACCGTTTCGACGAGACGAACAACTTTCATGTTGAACGTTTTTTTCATCAGAGGTCATCTCAAGGATCAAATCGTTCGCGCAAAACAGCTAATTATTTACGCAGCTCATCAGACATACCCTCATATGTGTCTGGTTCCGGGCGTCATATTTTGCTCAGTGGAGGGTCGCGCTGTGAGGACTCTAACTTTTGCATACTACCTCGGATTGGGACGATCTTTATATCAAAATCTATCGCTTCGACGAGACGCACAACTTTCGTGTTGAAATTTGCTCAATTTGAAGCCATCTTAATGGGGTTTCTGTCCATTCTTTAATATGGTGTCGACATGAGCATCTCTGAACTTGTCATAACTTTTGCATCTGAGCTCCGTTTTAGACCATCTTCATATTCATCTTGATCTTCTTGAAGAGAGCCATCTCATGGTGACTTTCAATAGTAAGTTTGAATTAATCTTGACACAGCTTCAAGCCACTCTTTATAATCGTGCCACTTTTGAGCGTCAACACCTTCCCTCCCATCGACGACTACCTCTTCGAAGCAATATTGATACAGATAAGAAGCAAATAATAGGCATATGTGCACATGCTCTACTATTGAAGTTAGAAGGAAAGAAACATCTTCCATTTATTTTAGTTTTTTGTGAATGCCGAAGCACAAAATAATGAACTACGAAGCTTCACTAAATTACGAACGAAGCAAGAAAATGGGATGTAACTGCATGCAAAAACAAGGAAGCATATACCATACTTATCGAAGCATGATTCTTGTATATAGAGAACAATATAGGAAGCAAAGAAGCATGCATTATTAGGATTCAATTTTAAAGATGCAAATGTACGTGATTATAGGGAGTCAAATATGAACCATGAGATATTATCAGAAGCATTGGTTGGAAGCATCCATGATCACCTGAGAACATAAAGTAAACCTTATACTTCCATGCATCAGTCATAATGCTTCTGTGATATAAAAATCAAGTTGCCATATGTAAAGATCACAGCTAATTGCTAGAAGAATGTTTATTGTGCGATGGAATGAGGAAGCATCATGTGTATACGGAAACACACATGAAAACCGACCTCATATATGGGAACAGCAACGCGAATAAATGGGGGCATTTGATTTGGAAACTGTCAAAGATGTGATTGCACATGATTAGTGATGGAAGCAACGTAAATCAAGGAAATTCGTTTTAGGAACTGCCAATGGTGTGGCGCTGTTAGAGGGATGAATCTAACGCTCAAGAAAGTTTGATCCAACGGCCACGCGCTGGTCTGATGGGAAGCTAGGGATCAGTAGTCTGATCCCTAGTGGTTCCCTACTTCAAAACTCCCACAACCATTTGTACTATCAATTCCTTGCCCCGTTACTATGTTTCCTTGATAGTAGATTCCTTTCATTCGGCCCCACCCAGTACTGCAATGATTTGGCCATGGCTTTCTGGGCATAGTGGCCGGAACTGACATTAGTAATTTATGTACATTTTTGTAATGTTTGTCTCACTTGGTTTTTTCTGTTATCATAAGAAAAGGTATACTTTTCACCCCAAAATGTATCCTAGATGAGCAATAACGCCCTCAAGTGATATTTGGTCTAATTGCACCTTCCAAATCCTGGCTGAACGTGCCTTTTGATGGTTCTCGAGCTAATGTCGCATAGATTTGGTGCCCACTACGTGTGAGGTCCAGTTGGGGTGGAAGTTGGAATACTTTCATGTGTTATTTATTTTCATGTCCAACTTGGTTGTTCGTGCATGTTACCAAATAATTTTATATAATTTTTGGTCTGTGTATGACGCCTTAAATGCAATTAGCTTTTGTATATGCAGAAACATTTTGGGTACTCTAGGGTAATAGAAATCCTAGAAGTGTTTTCTTTGGTTTGTTATGTATGAGGCTTGTTTGGGTGTGTGTCATGTTGTAGGGGTAGGAAAAATGGTGACGCATATAGGTTGTTATCTGGGCAACTTAATGGGAACAAAAGCCCATGTTCTCAACAAGAAACCTCTGCTTTTCCCTTGTCATGGTTCATCTTAAAAGTTCAATGACAGTGCTGATGCATCACATTCGCCAAATAGCTACCCCACGCCCCCCTGGAACAAATAGCTATGACATTCAACGAAGTTCTAAACGAAAGACAGCCATCTGTTCAGCAGATAATCCCTAAGATTTTCGTTCTATCCATGTATATTATCTTAGATTTTGACGCAAGTAAAAGTGTACAGTTGTGGCCGCTAATTTTTTCATGCAAATATGGACTTATAAAAATTTAAATGATAGTATCATGATAGAAACCTATGAAAATAACAACACTAATTTTACTTCGCTAATCTACATATTTCTAAACTTAAGTATTTATGTCTTGTACGAAAATTTGTCTGCTCTTTATCCACTGGTCATCACTAAATATACATAGTTGGATTTCTCAGTTGCAGTAGTGTTTTCTTAGAATGAAAACATAATATTCAAATAAGCATATAAATAAGTTATGCGCCTATAGCATTTCATTTCATTTTTCTATTCATATTGGTTATTCTCTTTTAATCACCACTGCTTATCTGCTTGTCAATGGCTAGTTACAAATCAAAGAAAAAAAACACCTCATATGCTTCTTTCATTTTCCGGAGAACCATCAATGAAGAACAAAATATAATTACTGATTGCGTGCATATAATCCTTATATTCTATTCGTCCACCTTCATTGATGTTGGTGGTACTGCAATTACGTTGTTCCATTAGTTCAATGGCATGCATGTAGATGATGATGTGCATGCATACTTATCTTCCTATATATTCATATGTCACCTATCCATCTAATGGAATGTGTTCTCTTGTTCATACTCATCTAAATTGCTAGATATTTTATCTCAGCCAGCCAAAGCATAACTTGTGTTTTCGTTATTCTCCCATCCATGTTATTTGCGGAGACTTATGTTGTTACACTGAAAATTCCCTCCATCGGTACGTATTAAATGTTATGAATGGAATCACAATCGATCTATCTCTCATCTCCTCACATAAGTAAGATTGAATTCAAAGTGTGAGACTATTCCAACCATCAATCTCAAATCTCTATAATACTACTATGCATGTTGACTGTGGACAGCGATGCACATAGTGGTGTGAACTGTTAACTTTTTGTCTATTAGCTAGATTGAT